>NW_026571541.1:2404710-2459710 GCF_026225935.1 Boleophthalmus pectinirostris | reverse complement strand
TGTGGTCCCTGGTTACACGGTCTGCGGTCAACACAGGTCAGTGGTCCACATGCTCCTCACACGTATTTACTAATGTTTCCAAACTATAAAGTCACGCAGTTTTCTGCACCTGAAGACAAACAGAGCGTGCGTCAGGTGCGTCAGGTGCGCAGTAGAGCCTCAGCGGTGAGTGACCAAACAGCTCCTCTGGTACTGAATAACTCACTCCAAACAAAGCTGTGGTGCATCTGACTGAAGGAGCATGGGTCTAGAGCTGGTCTAGTTTGAGTTTTGGGGTAAGTTCAGGTTTAGTTTGAGAAAATTCAGTTTTCTATCTCTGAAAAGAGGTTTAGGTCAGTAGGGCTGCAACTAATGATTATTTCTTTCAAATATTCGATTAGTTATTTGGATTGCAAAAGAGAAAGGTCTGTGAATGTGACATGTTCACTGCATTTGATGACACAAAATGTGTCGTTCATTAAAAACAAATGTTCCACACAGTGTGTCAGTTTGGGCTCCTGAAACCTCTTCTCTAATAATCACATGTTGTGTTTGGAGTAGGGGAGGACTGGTTCAATACTGATATCACATATTGGTGCATGTTGGGTATCTGATCTATGTTATAATATAGTTTGCAAACATATCCAGAATTGTTTTTGTTTCATTCACATGTTTAATGCCCTAACCCTGTATATTAAGACTGAGTTCTTCTCTCAAACAGAAAACAGTGTGTTCCATCTTGTGATGTCACGTTGTAATACAGGAAGTGTTCCACTGTGTTTTTAAACTCCTTTCAACTTCATTAGAATCATGTGGATGATTTCAGTGAATGGTAGCTGGGCCCTGTGTGTGTGAGCCTTTATAAACTTGTGTGTGTTGTGTTTCAGTCAGGTGCTGTGCCGTCAGAGCCATGTCGTCCTACAGCTCCTTGCTCCTGAGCCGGCCGTCCCCCTCTATTATCCACGTGGAGCTCAACCGGCCGGACAAACTCAACGCCATGAACCGCGCTTTCTGGAGGTAAGACTCACATTCATGTCCATGTGACAGCAAAAAGACTTAGGGGAGTTAATCAGGCCATTGTTCTCCTGTTGGGATTCACCTGTAGTGGTATGTCCATGTTCTACTGTAGGCCACATCTCACCTCATTTGGAGATGGAGGACTCATAAGTGCAAAAAGAGTTAGATGGCTTTTAAAGTGGGGCCAAACACCTAAATTCTGCCCACAACCACATTTCAAATAGAGCTGCTAAACTGGGCAGTACCTGAAGGACTAAAGGGAGAGTGTGGAGGGAAGAGATGCGGAGTCTGGACATGAGGAACAGTGTGAGTGGTCTAACAGGTTTCCTGATTACAAACACTGACTAGCTGTTAATGTACGAGATAACATGAGATTAGCTGCAACTGAATGCGTGTCATCACTAATGTCAGTATCGGATCCGGATACAATTAAGACAAAACAGCAGCGATATCAGTGATACAGACAACATAAGAACACTTCTCAATGAATGTTGTCGAAATAAATAGCCAACCTACTCACATCATGGTCTTTTATCGAAGACAAAGATGCTCCACCGCCATATGAAAAATTCCCGTTATACCCAGTATCCCTTGTGAAGCTGTGCTACCAGGAACAGCCAGTGGACCAGCGCAACTGGACCCTTCTCGACTGGTTTGGTCTGACTTGCAACTACTGCAGCTACTTCAGTGCAAAATTGATTCCAAAAAGACTTTACTTACAAATCACTGCCTCACAGGCCAAAGTAGTCCACAGACTAGACAATGTAATGTCTGGTTTCTCATATAGATGAAGCCCCCTCTCATAAAACTATTCAGTTCAACACATCCCTCCCAGTATATACTTCTATATCCTGTTTCTTGTTTTTTGATTCCAGTTTTTGAATCAGCTAGTGTCTGAATAGACCAAGTTATTGCAAACTGTCCATGGGGAAATACTTTGTCCAGTCCATCTGAAAGAACTGTGACTGTTTGCAGTGAGATGGTGACCTGCTTCAATGAGATCTCAGATGATGAAGAGTGCAGAGTGGTGCTGGTGTCTGGAGCAGGCAAAGTCTTCACATCTGGTGAGTGTGCCCTCTGTGGTCCCCCTGACTAGGCCTGTCACAATAACATGTTTTGTTAAACAATAATACTGAAAATAATTTATGCGCTGACACAATAAACCTAAAGCAAGATTAAGCCCAAAAACTATTGTTCAATAAAAAATAATGAAACAGACATAGTCTCTATAACAGGCAGACAATTATTTTTCCATGGGGCCACATATATATATATATATGTGTGTGTGTATTTTTTTTTAAAGCAGTAAATAACATTGTTTTTTAAGAGTTTATGTTATAATTAAGCAATGAAAAGTGAAGTTGCCTTACAAAAAATGTCATTAAAAAAAGAAAAAAAAAACACCTAAAATAAAAGCAATGCAGCTTTAGTCCATGCATGATGTCAAATTGTAAACTATGTTTATCTTGTAATTCCAAATGAACTTAAACAGGCCAGTTAGAGTCAACCAAAGGACCATGTGTGGCCCAGGAGCTGGACAATGGTCAGGACTGCTGTATATTCACTCCTAAAAGTTACTTGTGGTTGACCTTCAACTGCTCCAGCTGCATGAGACTATAAAAATAACCAAACATATTTTGAGCCTTCAAAAATATACTTCCATCTTTCATGTATTTAGTCAATAGAACTGACCATGACAAGCCTACCTCTGACCACTTCATGATTTTTGTGCCTTAGGGTTGTCCAAAACATACACATTTTCTTTAAAACTAATATACTAGTACAGAATAGACACAAATACAAAAGGAAGTGATTATTTGAGAGACGCTATTCTTTTTGAAAATGACATTCAGTTGTTTTAATCCTCAGTGTGGTCAAAGAATCCCTGTACTTAGGTAATGATTTTAGTGTAAGATGTGAAATGAGATTTTGTGTGCAGGTGTAGACTTGTTCTGACTTGTGCGTGCAGGCATAGATTTAGTAGATGCTGCCAGTACTGTGCTTCAGCCAAGAGGGGACGACACTGCCCGAGTCTCCTGGAACATTCTCAAAATCATTGGCAAATACCAGGAGACCTTCTCCGTCATCGAGAAGGTGAGCTGACTGTGTGGGCTACAAGAACACAAGATTTTAAACAGAACTCCACAATGTATTTCCCCTTAAAGCTGCACTATGTCACTTTTTGTCACCAAAAAACTTTTGGAGGGGGTCAGCTACTTGCTTGGAAATGTTGCTGCTTTGCCTGTATGTTCCACAGTATGGCATTAAACTTGTTTATGTTACAGAGTTTTGTGAAGATGTAATGATATGTAAATGTCACCAATGACATTATTGATTGATGATACTAATTTCAATACCATATCTTGTGTGATACTGTGGAGATGCTAAACGGTATTGAAGAAATGCTCCTTTTTCCTTTTCAAAAGCTTTGCCAAGCCTTTGGTGAACTATATTACTGTTATAGTCCAAAAAATGAAGATTTCTGCATGTTTAGTAGAGCCCAACCGATATGGATTTTGTTGTGGCCGATATGAAACCGATATAATGGGAGTTGGAGCTGCCGATAGCCGATATAATCACTGATAGTGATGTAAAAATTCACTGTAAGTCTTGAACTATTAAAAAAAAAACAACTTAGGTTTGGCTCTTGTGGATTTTAAACTGGGTTTATTTAGGCAACATTTATTGTTATTCTGCCTCTTTACATGATATGTCATAGGACTAAAGCAGGTCTAAGGCAGGTCTAAAGCAGGACTAAACCAGAACTGAACCAGGACTGAAAAAGGACTAAACCAGGACAAAAACAGATCTAAACCATGTGTAAAACAGGACTAAACCAAAACTGAACCGGGACTGAGTGTTGGGACTCGATCTCTATCTCTCCCTCTCTCGACCCCAAGATTAGTCCTGGTTTATTTATTTAATGCTGAATATATTTATGCATGTTCTTTCTCTCCTATGCACACGCAGATTTTTGAAAGTTTCGTTTTGAGTCGCTGCTGCTGTCAAACTCCCACGAGTCTGCACGCAACGTGAAGAGAAAAAAAGTGAGAGAAAGAGAAAACACGGCTCCCAATAAGGATCAGACTCTTGTTGTTCGCTTCAAAGAGCCGACTCTGAGAGCCGCTTCGTTCACGACTGACCCATCACTACTAGCTAGTAAAGAAACAATCGCTATTAGCCTTTAGCTGTAAATGCTGCGCGCCGCGGTATTTAATTATATGCGCAAATTTCATCATTCCCCGTCTATTCACAGCTCATTTACATATCAATGCAGGTCCAGTAACAAATATACGGACAATATAGTCACATTACAACAGGCCAATAGAAAACAGCCTGTTTATGTGCGGGAGCTACAGCACCTAATTTAAGATAACCAATAATAAAGAACAAAAACTAGCTTGAAAGTCGACATATTTCCAACACTCAGTGCTCACACAGGTTCCTCACATCACAAGTCTGCACTAATAAATGTCCTTTTAATCCAGACTCAAACCGATTGTCCGTAAAAAGAAAATAATCTCAGATAAATACTGATGCAGAGCCACGTGTTTGGACATTTATCTGTCTGTAAATTGGATTAAATGAACATAATGTACAGAGTTTAAGATTTATAACGAGGTATAACATGCCCACGTGAAATATCCCCCCCAGCCCCTATCAGCAAACATATCGGCTGAGAGCCGATATGCTTCCATGTGCTCATATCGGCCGGGCTCTAGTGTTTAGTCATTGTTATGTTTTGTGATCTATAGCAATAAATCTCCAAGGAGACAAACAAGTGCAGGTTACACAATGCACCTTTAAGTGACAGTTTAAGTGTGTCATTTGAAAATAATGTATACACGGGCTTTTAAAATGAGTCAGATTCAGTTAAATGAATCTGAACACTGTAGAATTGGTGATGACTGATACATAACATGAAGCGCTGCATCAAAAGTGTTGGTTTGAGGTTTGAACCAACGTGGTTCCTCAAGGAAAGTATACCTGGAGTTTTGTTTCACTTTCCTGGGACCCAGAACACACAATGCTGTAATACTTTACGGAGATGTGTATCTGGAGTTGATTGGTGTAATTGCAGGTGGATTACTGTCAGCAGAGGGCGCTCTAACACAAATCTGAGTCCTTTAACATAGGCCTCAAGCATTAGAAGAGTTCCAAGTGCATGCACTGTTTTACACTCTGAAACATATCAATGTCAAGCAGCCTTACAGCATGTTTAAGAGCCAAAAATGTCTAGAGCATAATAAAACTATGTACTATAGAATGGGAGTAAAGGTTTCAATAATATGTTTGAAAATCGCTCACTCCTGCTGCTGTATCAGTCTCCCTTTTGTGTTTCTTTCAGTGTCCCAAACCTGTGATTGTAGCTGTGCATGGAGCCTGTGTAGGAGGAGGTAGAGTCACACCTACACTTCACATAAGCAGAGCTGTTTGGATATGAATATTTTACTGCTGTTAACTCATAAACCACCACAGTGCCAATATAAAGTCTCACATCTCTAGCCTTGTGGCTGCTGGCTTAAGTTCAAAACACGTTAGCACACTTCCAGACAACTATTTCAGATTTATGGAAAAACTTTTTCTAATATTGATGTGTCACTATCTTTGATTCAATCTATATTTTTTTAAAAAATTAAAAACAGGTATAAGAGTAGTTTTTAATCTTCATTTCATGAATGAAAACAATACAGACTTTTAGTAAATGTCAGATATCTTCCTCCAGACGCTGAACTCCAAACTGCAGGCTTTTCCTGACACAGGACTGGCTCTAGACCTTTCCATGAAAAAGTCTCGACCATTAGAAAGGACTGAATTTCCATCTTGATTCAAATTTGATTCTTTGCACCGGCCTCTTTGCAACCACGGTTCAATATGTAATCAATTAGTACTTAATTAGTACTTGAGTCTCCATGGGAACGTATATGTATAAATAAACAATGCTGTAGTTTAGAACATTACAAACTAAAATCAGTTTAGCAGTAAAATGTGCACTGACAGTACTCAACATGGTGTAGTTGTGTTCCTCCTCTAGAGGGCGCCCCAGAGCAGGAGTATAGCTCACAGTGTATTGAAATGTCCCTGGAGCTGCTGAAAACACCTTTTAACTGCTGTTTTCTGGCAAATAAAATATGACTAAACTCATGCACAGCCATGTGCTAATAAGTAACATTAATTATGGCAAAAGAAAGTTGAATTCAAATGGTTATAAGTAATAACAGACTCTGTTAGCTTCAGTGTAGTTGGCTCCTCTTTTCACACAGATATTTAAGACTAAAGCTGCATCAGGGCTGAAGAAGCTCTTGATGAGTTCTGCAAGTTTATGTTCTTTATGAATGGGCTTGACTTGACACTTGTGTGTGTGGTGCATGTAAAGGCGAGGTTTTGGACTGAGCAAAGTGGGTGTGTTTCAGGTGTGGACCTGATCACAGCCTGTGATATCCGCCTGTGCACGCAGGACGCATGGTTCCAGGTGAAGGTGAGGCTCCTCAGATACCTTCAGACGCTCTGCTGAGGGTGGGGTTGGGTGGGAAGATACGGGCCGTGGAGTGAGGTGGACGGGTGTGGTGAGGCGGTGGACAGGTGCAGTATGGACAGTTGGGGTGAGACAGATGGGTTTGGGCAGACAGGTCAGGAGTGGGGCTAAGAAGTGAGGTGAGACAGGACAGGTGAGGGTTGAGACGGACAGGTGAAAGGTGGGGTGTAGGGGTGAGGTGTAGGCGTACAGGAGAGGCTTAGGCGACAGGTGGGGTGGGGGGGTGATCTGTCTGGGTGCTGACAGGTGTTTGGGTCCTCAGGAGGTGGACATTGGACTGGCAGCAGACGTGGGCACTCTCCAGAGACTCCCTAAAGTCATTGGCAGCCGTAGGTGAGAACATAAAGGGACTGTCTGTATTCTGATAATGTACTTGTTGTACACCACACAGTTTGAACTGGGTTTACATGTTGTCACTGCAGTGTGCCAACTTAAGAGTGGCTTGGAGCTGCATTTAAAGTGGGATAAAACACCTAAATTCTACCCACGGACACGTTTCAAATAGAGCTGCTAAACTGAGCAGGAGGAAGGGAGGAGGGATGGGGTTTGGAGGTATAAAGAACAGTGTGATTGGTTTCACAGGTATCCACACTTCAAACTCTGCCCTGTGCTGTCTCCAGTGGATACTGCTGTTTCACTGAAGGCAGCACTGGGGAGCAGTTTGAAGTGTCACTGGCACCAAACCGAGATTAAGACAATTTGACCTGAAAGCTGCAAATGTTCCTAGTTTGCACTAAAGCTGCCAAAGGATTGACAAAGGAACAGTAAATAGTACAATAAAAACCCATGTACAGTTTAACTTCACACAAATGTTTGTGTCTAGTTCCACTTTACTCATGACTAAACTGTCTTTAAATCAGGACTAAACTTAAGAGTATCTGACACTGCTCTGTGTGTGCAGTTTGGTGAATGAGCTGGCCCTCACTGCTCGGAAGATGTACGCAGACGAGGCCCGTGACTGTGGACTGGTCAGGTGTGGTACTCTACAATCACATCACACTGATAAAGAATCCAGTGTGCTAGAATGTCTGTTTAAAGCACAACTAAGGCTTTAAAAAAAAAAAAAAAGGCAGTGTCATCACATACAAACACATATAAGACGGCCAAATATAAAAAAGAGACAGGTTTTCTCAGGAGAACTCTTGATGTCATTTGCCATTTTGCAAGGATGGAGAGAAACGACTATGAAAATATTTAAAGGTACTACATTATGCACCATTGGCTCTTTTAAGCCATGATATAATGCTCTTACCTCCTCAAAAACATACCTGGAGTTTTAGTCTCACATTTTGAGTAATCTTTGAATAATCTTTGAATTGTCTGTCTACATCTCCAGAGCTGAAAATGCTCCGTTCCATCTTGTGTTGCTGTTTAGCACTAGTTTTCCAGTTAACAGCTCTTTTTATATTCAGAAATGAAATTGTCCCAATGATTCTAGTGAAGGTGTATGGAGTTTAAAAACACAGTGGAGCACTTCCTGTATTTACCACATGACATCACAAGATGGAAGTGTTTTCTGTTTGAGAGAACTACACATGCAGGGTTTAGTTTATGTGAATATGTAGAATATGAGCCCATTAACCATCACAGGAACTGAAGGTAAAAAGGTGTTTAATGAGGTAAATGTTGTGGATCAAACAGAAAGGCAAAGACAAGGTATAAAAATAAGTTTAAATTTTATAAAGTCAAAAAAAGATATAATTTAACAAAGGCTCAAATTAGGCAAATTACTAACAAAAAAGCTGGGCCCAATGGGGAAACTCAAATCGAACTGAACAGAACAAAACTAACCAACCAGACAAAGGAACAGGCTGTTTAAATACACGAGGACCAACTAAAACTAAACACAAGTCCTGTAATGATGCTTGGAAAAAAGTTCTGCCCAGTGGGTTTGAATTGTCTTCTCTGTCCCCCCTGTGTCCTCTCTGTCCCCCTGTGTCCTCTCTGTCCCCCTGTGTCCTCTCTGTCCCCCTGTGTCCTCTCTGTCCCCCTGTGTCCTCTCTGTCCCCTGTGTCCTCTCTGTCCCCCTGTGTCCTCTCTGTCCCCCTGTGTCCTCTCTGTCCCCTTGTGTGTGTGCAGTCGTGTGTTCGTGGACAAAGAGGCGATGATGGCAGCTGCTCTGGAGATGGCGGGGCAGATCTCGGCTCGCAGCCCTGTGGCCGTCCAGGGCACCAAAGTCAACCTGGTGTACTCCCGAGACCACAGCGTCCAGGAGGGCCTCACCTACATGGTACCAGCTGCAGTCTCAGTCACTACTGTTACATGCACACATTAGTGTCGTGTGTCTCCAGTCCACAGCAGAATACACAACCCAATAGGTGCCAACAGGGGCTACGAGGCGTTCAGGGGCGTCTAGTCGTTTAGAATTAGTGATAAACCTTGACAAGGATTTGCAAAATCTAATTTACACTGAACATTTGGATGCTATGAAGTTTGTTACTCGTAAGTTCAAATAAACACATTAAATCTTGTAGTAACTTTCATGTTATCCAAATAAATGAAACAACATAAACTAGTCTGATGTGGAGGAGCTGTAGTTTGTCTCTGATCTAAAATGAGTAAATGCCCAAACACGTCTAATATTTTCCTCACTGTTCTTACCTTGTGCAGCTGAATGCCTCTCCTAGTCTGCTCCTAATGTAAATCAGACTGTGCTGTTACATGCAGCAGATATGTGGTTTTGCTGCCGTGCATGTGAACGTAGTGTGTGTGATACAGGGATGGCAGGTGCACCTGTGTCTGACCCTGTCTGTGCTCCTGTCCTCAGGCGGCGTGGAACATGAGCATGCTGCAGACCCAGGATGTGATGAAGTCGGCCCAGGCCGCCATGGAGAAGAAGGGCCCTGAGAGCATCACCTTCTCCAAACTGTGACCTTCCTCAGGCCTCAACACACTGACTGTGCCTTTGCTCATATGTGATTATTTAATGATTCATACTCATGATTCGGCATTAATAAAATGCTAAACAAAAGTTGAATTGTCAACCTGTTGTGCCTCTTTTTTATTTTTATTTAGTTTTCAGTGGGACAATGTAAATTAATACATTTTACAATAATGTAAATGTGCCCAAATTAGCCAAGAGGTAGAAACAGACTCCCTAAAAGTTCATAAATTCATGTAAAATTTATTTTGTTAAAATACAAGTACAACTAATGTTCAAATACTCTTATATGTTTTCATGATCATAAAAAACATGAGAAAAATATCTGTCTAAACTTTTAGTGCTCCCATTTTTGTGATTCAGTGAGTCACTTTTTGGCATTTCCTTGTTTGTTAGATTGACACTTCTAAAGGAGGAAAGAGGAGGTGGAGCTAAACCATGTACAATTTGACACACTAGACAAATATGATGCAGTTTCAGAAGGTTGTCCCAACTCAGGAATTAGTGTTTGTGGATGATGTGATGGTGGTGAGAGTGCTGAGGGGCTTCCTGTCTAATACTTTCACTGATGATGATTGCAGAGGTTTTCTGGTTGACTGGCGAGTGTCAAGTGCTGAGACAATATGAGTAAGGATCATGGAGTGAAGGGACATTTTAGCAGCTGGTTAACAAATCTGAAATTTTATAGGTTTGGATGAATTTTCTTTTTTATCATCGACATGGACTTTGAACAGATGAGAATCAATGTGCAGACTGAGAAATTTGAATTTGTTTCTATTTTTTGTTCAACAATATAAATATTTGATTGTGAGTTTAGATGATTCTTGAAAAAACAAAACAAAAAAACAACAACATACCAACTGTTTCTGAAACATTCATTTATGGGTGTATAGTTTTAAACACTGGCAATACTACTGCAGCTTATTCTTTGGAATACTATGAGGATTAGAGTGCTTTTTTTTTTTTTTTTTAGGTTTTCTTGAAATTTCTATCATATTATGATCAGACAAGCCAGTTATAAAGTCATAAAGGAGCAGTGTTTAGTGAGCACATTTTCTGTTTTAAACCTATTGTGCCTCTTTTTAAAAGTGTTTAGTCTGCATTTTTACGGTTACATGTGTTCATGGCTTTCAGTTTCCTGATATCATTTTGAGGACTTTCTTCCATTCAAAAGGTATCATGTGTTTATATATATTATACATTTTAAATGAAATGATAAATTATTATAACTTGATCATCACTGTGGCAACAGTCCTAATTTTTCATCAGTCTGAAACCTGTGGATAAATGACACATCCAAGTGTCTCATTCTCAATGTATGAACAGGTCTCATGTGAAGCTCAGAACCTCCAGAATTCCCTCCATGAGCTGCAGAGGCTGCACTAGCACTGACTCATGACTGGTGCAGGTGCTGGGGCTTAGGGAGAGACTGTTCAGATCAGAGAGACATTTTTGATTTAAAACAACTGGATTCCAGAATTGAACCAGCAACCCAACAAGCATCTTGGTCATGTGCATTTTTTTGTAATTGAGAATAAATCAGCATTAATTGTTACAAGCTACATGTGACTGATGTTCTCCTCATATCTGGGGACACAGATAGGTCATGGTTATGGAATTTAAAGGTCCTATATCACATCAAATGGACTCTTGTGAACAATGTTATAAAGTTGTTACCTCCTCAAAACAGACCTGTGATTGTGTTTTGTTTCATTCACACTTGTTAGGGTCAGCAATGGGGTCAGATGGGGGGATTCTGTCCCCAGTTTTATTTAATTTGTATCTAGATGAATTGTCAACAAAGCTTAGAACATCTAAAACAAGTTGTGTGGCTGGAAATTGTATTGTGAATCATTTAATGTATGCAGATGATTTGGTTATTTTCAGTCCGAGCACCTCTGGTCTCCAGCAGCTACTTAACATGTGTTCATCTCACGGTGTGGAGCATGATCTAAAGTATAATGCAACCAAGAGTACGGTCATGATCTGTAGGACCAAAGAAGATAAGCACATGGGATTTCCTGACTTTTGCCTGTCAAATGTTGTGTTGTCTGTTACAACAAAAATTAAATATCTGGGGCAGATCATCAGTGCGGACATGATAGATGATGATGACATGTACAGACAGTGTAGGACGATCTATGCTCAGGCAAATATTCTTATGCGTAAGTTTGGTTCTTGTACAAATGATGTAAAGTTGTTATTGTTTAAATCTTATTGTACAGCCTTGTACACAGCTCACCTCTGGACTAATTATAAAAAAGCCAGTTTACAAAGACTGCAGGTGTTTACAATGAGGCTTTACGGAGCTTTTGAGGAGCCACGATGGACGAGTGCGACTGAAATGTTTGTTACTGCACGAGTGAACACTTTGGAAGCTGCACTAAGAATTTTAATGTATAGTTTTATCTGCAGACTGAACAAATCAGACAATGAAATAATAATGTCAATCACAAATTTGAGATTCAGTGCAATAAGGTATCAGTCCAACATGTGGAGACACTGGTGTGTTTTTCTTTTAAAAACATGAATGTTTATTGTTTTGTATTGTCACTGTCCTTGTCTGTTTTTTAAATGGACCATGAGTCCGGAATAAAGATGATGATGATGATGATGATGAGTAACACGTTATTATTAGTCTGTCTAGTTAGTTCAGTAGAACAGTAGGAGGTTTAAAACACGTGAAGCAATTTCTGTATTACCACATGACATCACAAGGTGGAACAGAGTGTTTTCTGTCTGAGAGAAGAACTCAGACTAAATGTGCAGAATTTATGTGTTAAACATGTGTGAATGAAGAAAACATAACTCCAGGTCTGTTTTAGGAGGAAACATCAGAACATAAATTAGAAAATAGTGTCACATGGGCCCCTTAAAATCAAACTCGTACATACGGTTCCTTTAATATTGTTATGTCACAAGTTGTCGTGACAAATATGTGGTACAACGTGAAATTCACAGTTGAGTGGACTTGTGTTCATGTTATGTAAATATATTTCTTATATAATGTGAGCTCAGCTGTAGACCATGGGCACAGGGGCCAGTACTCCTCCGTCAGTACTATCCCTGCACACCTTCTGCGTCTCAAACGTGGCCTTCTGGATTGATCCACAGACTTAGTTGAGGCGGGGACGTGTTTCTTGTGAATGCTGGTGTGCACGCTCAAGTGCAGAAGAGCAGACGCACATGCGCAGTGAGCTCAGAGCATCACCGAGGCGCACGGACGGAGCACATCTTCGCAGCATCCGCGGCTCAGGTAAATGCCCCAAATCCTGCTTTATCACGACCTTCTTTAACGACCTCCTGCGTGACGGGTCCATGTTTAGACTTCGGGGTAACAGTGGTGTTTTGCTGCGAATCCGTGAGGGACAATGGCGTTACGTGCAGGCGAAGACACGGTGGAGCGCAGGGACAGATCCGTGACAAACAAAGACCCAAAAAAGGCACAATCAGAGTCTAATCGCGATCCAGAGGTTGAGTGATGCTCTGGAGCTCTGACGGGGTCTGCCTCCATCCGTGTGCGGGGTTTCATGCGTGTTTTGGGGCGTGAACCAAGAGGCCCGGACTACGCACTTTGGCAGCGGATGGAGGGACGGATGGAGAGATGGATGCAGAGATGGGAGGAGGAGTGTTTTCTATGAGGGTGACCAGAGCGTCCTGCGCTCCGCGGGACTTGGGTCGTGACAGCGGGCGTAGGGGCGCAGTGCTCGGTGTGGTGGATGGGCTGTGGTTGTTTTGGTGCGTGTGGAAAATGGAGACTGGGGAAGGTGCCATGGCCGCCACCCGCATCACGCTCTACGTCACGCTTTGTCAACATAAACCTCCAAATCCACATATGAATCACCATCATCACTTTACAATTGAAGCAGAAATCATGTTTGTGTGAACTGATTTTTTGAAAAAAGCTATTTTTTTTGCTCTTTATCTGCACGGCGTTGTTGAGTGCGCGTTTCTGTCACGTTCAGATTGAATTTGACGTTAAAATGCTGGACACCATAGAAATCCACAGTGAGAGAGCAGTTGTTCATAAGGAGGATGGCTGAAATAGGCCTACTCAGTTTTGCTGCTGAAAGGTCCTGTAGCCAATTACCAGTGTTGGGAAGGTTACTTTTAAAATGTATTCCCCTACTGATTACAGATTACATACACCAAAATGTAGTTTGTAACATAATCCATTAAATTACTTAAAGTGAGTAACGTAATCTGAATACTTTGGATTACTTGATATTGTCATGCTTTTTAAAACTACATGAATGTTGCAACCACATCCTGAAAATTCATGTTTGTTCTCTTCAAATTGGCCCTGGTTTAGACCTGGTTTAAAACTGGTTTAGACCTGGTTTAGTCCTGGTTTAGACCTGGTTTAGACCTGATTTTAGTCCTGGTTTAAAACTGGTTTAGTCCTGGTTTAGACCAAATTTTAGACCTGGTTTAGTCCTGGTTTAAAACTGGTTTAGACCTGGTTTAGTCCTGGTTTAGACCAAATTTTAGACCTGGTTTAGACCTGGTTTAGATCTGGTTTAGTCCTGCTTTAGTTCCGGTTTAGACCTGGTTTTAGTCCTGGTTTAGTCCTGCTTTAGTCCTGGTTTAGACCTGGTTTTGTCCTGGTTTAGCCCAAAATGTGAAAACAGTAAAATACCGCTGTGTAATCCGTTTATCTCAACAAAGTAACTGTAATCCAATTACCTCTCACTGAAACAGTAACTGTAACTGAATACAGTTACTCATAATTTATACTCTGATTACGTAACTCTGGTACATGTAATCTGTTACTCCCCAACACTGCCAATTTCACCAAATTCTTGTGCGCTTTAAACCACGTTAGAATGTTGTTACCTTCTCAAAAACAGACTTGGAGTTGTTTTTGTTTCGTTCACATGTTTGAGGAATTCTGCATTATTAGTCTATCTACATCTCTAAAGCTCAAAATACTCTCTTCCACCTTGTGATGTCATAAAGTGGTAGTTTTCAAGTTCGTTTAGTTTTGGGGCTGAAATTATCCAAATAATTCACGATAGCGATTGTGTTTGGAGACAAGACACAGAAAAGACAGTGGAGCACTTCTTGTATCACATGACGTGGTGATACACATCACGTGTTTTCTGTCTGAGAAAAGAACTCAGACTAAATGTGCAGGTTTGTGTGTTAAACATGTGAATGAAACAAAACACAACTCCAGGTCTGTTTGTGGTGATTAAATGACATTAAAACCAAGATCAGAAAATACTCTTAATACAGACATGAACAAAATTGTTGGTGCTCCTCTGGTAATGCAAGAAAAATCAACAATGGTCACTGAAATAACTTGAAACTAAGAAAAGCAATAATAAATACACATTTCCTGAAAAATAACCAATGAAAATTAGACACTGTTTTTGAATTGTTGTTTTACAGAATAATTAAAACAAAAACAAACTAATGAAACTGGCCTGGACAAAAATGATGTTCCCCTAGAAAAGATTGTAAATATTTGGACAATAGGGACATGTTAAACTTTGGTGTGTCTCTAATCTGCATCACAGGTTCTTCAAACTTGTCCTCAGTCAGTCTGTCTGTTTAAAGGGGGACATGTGTCATTGTGCTGTTTGGAGACATGATGGACACAACACTGAACATGGAGCAGAGAAAGAGAAGAAGAGAACTGTGTCAGGAGACTAGAAAGAAAATAATAGACAAGCAGGTTAAAGATAAAGACAATAAGACCATCTCCAAGCAGCTGATGTTCCTGTGATTACAGTTACACATGTTCTTCACAAGTTTAAGGTTCACAGGACTGAAGCCAACCTCCCTGGATGTGACAAAAGAGGAAAATTTATAACAAATTGAAGAGATGGATCATACAAATGGAACCAAAGAGCTCAAAACAACCTCCAAAGAAATTAAATGTGAACTTGAAGGGCAAAGTACATCAGTGTCAGATCACACCATCCATCTGTGTTTGAACCAAAGTGCAGTTCATGTGAGGACACCACTGCTGAGAGCAAATCATAACAAAGTGAGATTGGAATTTGTCACAATGCATATTAACAAGCCACAAAGCTTCTGGGAGAATGTCCTTTGGACAGATGAGATAAAAGTGGAGCTCTTTGGCAAGACACATCAGCTCTATGTTCACAGACGCAAAAATGAAACACACCAAGAAAAGAACACTGTTCCTACTGTGAAACATGGAGGAGACTTGGTTTTGTTCTGGGGCTGTTTTGCTGCATCTGGCACAGGGTGTCTTGAATCTGTGCAGGGTACAACGAAATCTGACAACTATCAAGGTATTTTGGACCAAAATGTGTTGCCTAGTGTCAGAAAACTTGGTCTGAGTCGTAGATCATTGTTCTTCCAACAGGATAATGACCCAAAACACACAACTAAAAACACACAAGAATGACTAAGAACAAAACACTGGACTGTTCTGGAGTGTTCTTCTGTGAGCCCAGATCTCAATTCTACTGAACATCTGTGAAAGGAGCTGAAACATGCTGTCTGGAGAAGGAACCCTTCAAACCTGAGACAACTAGAGCAGTTTGCTCACGTGGAGTGGGTCAAAATACCAGTTGACCAGAGCAGAAGTCTCACTGACAGTTACAGGCCAGTTTCTTTATTTTGTTTTTTCTAATGATTCTGTTGAACCAGAGGTGAAAAACAATGTTTGATTTTCGTTGGACAATTTTCAGTACAGTTTTATTTATCATTGCTTTTATCAGTTATTTCAGTGACCATTGTTCATTTTTCTTTCATTGCCAGAGGGGTACCAACAATTTTGTCCACGTCTGATTACTGTAGGTTCTTTAAGTAAAAGCACAGATGGGTGAGAGGCAAATATTTAGCCTACTCAAGTAAAAGTAAAACTACGGCCTATCACATACATACATCTAGACTTACTCAAGTAAAAGTGCTCGAGGAGACTACCTGTTTAAAATGAACTGAAGAGTAAAAGTATTTGACACAGGTTTGAGGACTCTTTCAGTGATCATGTCGTCATGTTGATCAAGAATTGTGCAGTTTTTTTTGGTTGACAGCAGCAATATGAATGTCTTAGTAGAAAGTACTGATAACTGCGTTTAACTGTAGTGAAGTAAAAAGTATCCATAGTACAGATACCTACAAATTGTATAGAAAGTAGTTTGATAGTACTTTTACTTTTATACTTCATTATGTTTCAGCGCTGTGAAAGTGTGAGCAGACTGCCCTGTAGTCATCATAAACTATTCATGAACAGTCAGAGTTGTATTTGGAGTGATTCTGGCATGTTTGAGTCAACTCGAATCGCTTATTATATAACCTGCACCTGAGTACAGTGTTTCATTTCTGTGTATTTTTATCCTGATATGGACCTCCTATTGCTCACACACTCGCTCACACACAGTCGCACACCACCTTGGACTTTTTAGAGCATGTTATAGTTGTTTTCCCTCACCATTTACTCACTCAAAGTTGTATTTGGAGTTATTCTGCCATGTTTGACTCAACTTTAATCACTTATTCTCAAGATGCTATTTTGCAGGTCAACCCTTGTTTTCACCTCCTCCTGTACACGCCCACTGTGACTTTTATCTTCTTAATCTGTGATATTCGTAGGATTCGGCAGTGTCATGTAGTCAGTTTGGTGGCAGAAGTCAGCGTGCTCGTTTCTTTTCTGAAGTGGTTTTAGCCCAGTAGGTCTGCATTAACTATGTTCTGTTGAAATACTAACGTGTCATGTGCTCTTTAAGGTCCACAACCATGACAAAAGAGGAGGAGCTTGTGACGGAGAGACAGGAGGAAGAGGCGGTCCAGAGGAGTGAGGACGGAGACACAGAGGATGAGGACCCGGAGGTGGACAGAGACGAGCCGGAGGACACACACGAAGAGCCGGAGCAGGAGGAAAGGGACACGCTGGAGGACAGGGACATGCAGGAGGACGGGGACCAGCTGGAGGACAGGGATGACGAGGGCGACGGGCCTGCAGATGAGAGGGACCTGGCAGAGGACCAGAGTCTGCCTGAGTATGTCCCCGTGGACCCGGGACAGGAGAGACGGCGACCCAAAGTGCACCCGTCCGCCCTCGCCCCACTGCCCAAAGACTACGGTAAGGCTGAAGGTTTCCATGGAAACATGAACTAGACTGTACAGGATTATGTGCCAAAAGTACTGTTGCCATGGCAATTAAAAATCCAAATTACAAGACTAAATTAAGATTAGTCTGACATGTGAGGATTAGAGATATGACTAATAATTGATTTAAAGCTACACTGTGTAACTTTTATGGTGCAGGGTCTATTTGTCTCCATGGATACACTATTATGCTCTGCCTGGAAGATTCCACAGTACACTTTATTCAACCTTTCTTGTATTAATTCAATTACTGGTGCTTTAATGCTGATAAAAAACCTTGAAAAACATTTTGTAGCATTCTTGCCACAGGGGATTCACCTCTCTACAGATCTGAACTGTAACCTGGTGGTGTTACCCCCATGTTTCCATGGAGATAGATCAGTTTGTCCTTCCCTCTACTAGAAAAGTTACATAGTGCAATTTTAAATAAGAATTCCAATGTGTTGCTGTGGCAAACCTGACTCATCATCACATTTTTGAAAAAGTAAAAGTACACATGAAAAGTACTACTCAAAGTACAAGTTATGTTTTACTCAGTTTTCATAACATTTGAGATCAGTCTTCTATACAAAGTGTGTGGAAGTGGAATTAAATACAAACCACAGCTCTGTCCAATCAGAGCAGACCACACAGTGCTGTTGTTTTTGTCATTCATGAGCTACAGGTGACATTCTGAGGACTTTTCTCTGCTCAAAACCTATTATATTTTGTTTAAAAGTGTTAATCTCGGTGAGTTTTTTTTTTCTTTTTTGTTCATCATTCTGAAAGAGACAGTGAGAGAGCTGTGGATCAGGATCAGTGCTCTTACAGTTACACCATAATAATTACACAGTGAACTCTGTAGGGCTGTAGGCCTTTGACTGTTTAGTTCATTCACCACTGGATGGTGTCTTGGTCCACTCATCATTTTATACAGATTATAAAGAATATTGTGGACACCAGCAGAATGGAGACAGTAGGGATTGGATTATCTAAAGATATGGGGGTGAATTCATCAGATTTCTTACATATAAATACACTGTTGTCCCTTTTCTACATAAACAGCACAAGCTCATCCTGCAGGTGTAGTCTTGTGAGTGTACTTTGGGTCAGATAGAGATACAGAACTGTTTTGAGAGCTTTAGCCACACCCCCCCTTTGTAGTCGACCAATCGATCGGCAGCATAACAAGACTTTCTTTAACAATGACAGCCGTACTACTCCATTACAAGTACATGGGTATGTTTCAAAACACACAGTTACAGTGACGTTAGTTAATATTTGTAATGAGTTTCTGATACTGGTGGATGGAGTGTGGTGCAGAGAAAAGAGTGAAGCTCAGCTCTCGTCCCTGGGGCTCTGCTGACAGACTCACACAGCCCTGATCCACCACAGCTCCATCAGGACAACAGGCTCATCCACAGCAAATCACACGAACTCCACTTATTTATGTCACACCATTTATTCTGCAAACAGCAAAATATTACTGTATGTCTTTCATAACCTATAACACTGTAGCTTCGACCTACAAACATATTCTGAAATGTTTCTGTGTCAGATACCCTCCCTGTGTCTCCATGGGGTCTTATTCTGTGTAAAAGCTGCGAACCCTGTAGTTTAGACCTCTATGTTCTATGTTCTGAAATGCCTGGGCTTCCTGATTGAGTTTAGCAGTAGATATTACAGTCTTCTCTCAGATGTTAAAGGTGCATTGTGGAACTTTTCTGGTAGAGCTCTTGTCAAATGCTTTTTTCCATGGAGATGTTATTGCTTTGTCTGGAATGTTTCACAGTATGGTGTTCATACTTTCTTTCTTCTAGGTATGTTTGAGCTCTAAAACCACCTGTAATTAAATAAATGTAAAGTAGAGCTGTTTAATATCACACTGTGGAACATTCCAGGCAGAGCAATGATATCTCTATAGAAACAAGCAGGTGATGGACCCCAATCACAAAGTTGCACAATGCACCTTTAAGAATCCTACAGTTAAAACACAAATCACAACAGTAGCACAGTTGGTGGAGCGTTCACCCACTGATCCAGAGGTTGGTGGTTCAGTTCTTGTTCTTGACATAAAAAGCGAGTGGTCACATCCACTGACCCACAGACGAATGCTACTGTTGTGTCCTTGGGTGTGTGTGTACTCTGGTGTATGAGTGTGTGTGAATGGGTGAGTGCTTCCTTCAGGTAAAGAGCGTAAAGTGCCTTAAAAGTGGAAAAGTGCTATATAAAAATTTAAGTAAGTTTTTTATTTATATAGCACTTTTCACAGACATTTGTCACAAAGATGCTTTACAGAGCATTATTCAGTCACTTCAGACATGGTGATAAGTGATGGTAAGCTACTATTGGATCCACAGCTGCCCTGGGGCAGGCTGACTGAAGCGCGGCTGCCAATCAGCGCCATCAGTCTCTTAGACCACCACCAACACTCATGCACACACCACTTTCATACTAGGCAATGTGGGTGAAGTGCCTTGCCTTAAGACACAACAGCAGTTTTTTACCACTGGTGCCCCCTGTGGCAGCTTTTCCCACCAGTCTCCCTTTGGAGTAACCAGGCCCAGCTGTGCCAGCTTCTGAGGTCTGAACAAATCAGGCTTTGACAAAGAGACTTGGCCACAGTAAGTAATAATATGTTCCATTCTGCTCTGATTTTTGCTCATGTCAATATTTCAAAACCCAAAGCCCACATTCTGAAGCTAAAGCTTACTTTTAACTTTTGTTAAAGCCTGACTGTGTAACATGAGACATGTGTAATATAATACATAGAGTTAGGGTCTCATAGTTGTGTTTATTTCACTGATATTTTCATCCTTACTGAGAGTGGGCTTGCATCTCCACAAACCTGACTCTTATTTGTCCTGGAGGAGAGCCTCTGTCTTGTTTCCATGGAAATGTTGTTCCTTTGGCTTTAATATTCCACAATATGGCATTAAACTTATCTATCTCCATGGAGAATGTTCCTGAGTATGTTTTTATTTAACTCTCTATTTCCATGGAATCATGCAGTTGACTGTGAGGTGTAGTCCACCTGCAGAAAGATACACAGTGTTACAAAATATACTGATGTGGGGAAGTAATGGTCATAATTATGCTGTATTTTTCTTTCGATGTGTCTAAACAATCACAGATACAGTGGAAATAGAGGAGCAGCTAGAGGAGGCAGAGTCACATAGCAAAACACATTCTGTTCTATCACACATTAACACTTGTACATTTTTTTTACCACAACTTCTTCAATTTGTGAACATTTTAAAATATCAGTCCCAGCTAATAGTGGATTTCGGTCCCAACACCATGACTGTATGGGATATGGGTATGACCTGAAAAGCTCCATCTGGGCCCCTCCCTCTGACAGTGGTGTGTGCTCTTGTGTCCCTTGTGTTCCAGCTTTCACCTTCTTTGACCCCAATGACCCCGGCTGTTACCAGATCCTGACTGACCCCCAGACCACTGTCCCTCAGCTCTTTGCCATCGTCAGGCAGTGGGTCCCCCAGGTGCAGCACAAGATTGACATCATCGGCTCTGAGGTAGGGCCCTCACATACACACGCACACACACACTCACCCACACTCACACCCAGGCATGCACGCACACACACACACACACAGGCATGCGCGCACACACACACACACGCACATGCACACGAACACACACAATTCATTTCCTGCAGACTGATCCTAACCTTTTAACCTAAACCATGAACTTTACCTAAACGTCACCTGATCTTAGAGCATGTTGTAATCATGAATCATGAATCTGATTTTTGGTCCTCTCAAAGCAAAAGGTTCCACTGAGCTCATCATGTTTGTTGTCATAGTAACGCACTGTGTACTGATCATGCTCTGCATAACAGCCCTGTTTTGTCCTGTCAGATCCTGAAGCGTGGTTGCCATGTGAACGACCGCGATGGGCTCACAGACATGACTCTGCTCCACTACAGCTGTAAGGCCGGGGCCCACGGAGTCGGTAAGAATGCTACAGGTGCCAGGAGACACACTAGGTCATTGTACAGGGGCCACACCACATCACTGTACAGGGGCCACACACTGGATCAGTCATGAAGATTGGGTCAAGAATGTCGTGCCTGCACAGAGAGCCAGAGGCCCTTAGAGCCCCTCTCTCTGATGTACTCTCTCTTGTGTACAGGGGAGCCAGGGGCCGCTCTTCGCCTCACTTCACAACTCCTGTCTCTGGGGGCCGAAGTGAGCCTGAGGAGCCGCTGGACAAACATGAATGCTCTGCACTACGCCGCGTACTTCGACGTACCAGAGCTGATCCGTGTACTGCTGCGAGCCGCCAAGCCCAGAGGTACTCCTGCTGTAGTATGTTCAGTACATGCACAGAACCACACGCCGCCAGGGGCCGCCAGGGAAAGGACCTGTTAGCTTGGTAGCTTTAGCTCATTCATTTCATCTCTGCTCTGTGTCCAGACGGTTTGAGTTTGTGAGTTATGAGTCATGCTGTGTCAAAAAGATCAGCGCTCACAAATAGAAGCATGACTCAGCAGACAGACTGTTGTGTCTTTGGCCTAAATATTTTAAATGTAATACTGATTTCTCTCAAGTGCTTTGTGACACTTCAGGTGGGTTCATTTAGGTGCAGTGTTTATTATTGCACATTATCGGACTGTGTAGGTTATAACTGAGAACAACTGCACAACATTCTTTTTAACATAATATAGTAAATAGTATAGATAGAATAATTCATTGAATTACATCCCTTTACACTTTTGTATTACTGTCACTATTTGCATGCCTGCCTCATGAATCTCATTCTAGTCATCCTGTAGTAGGTCATGTACGGTGCCGTCTGTGACCTTAACCTGTGTGTCTCCTCAGTGCTCAACTCCACGTGCAGTGACTTCCACTACGGCACGGCCCTCCACATCGCAGCCTCCAACCTGTGCCTGGGGGCAGCCAAGTGTTTGCTGGAGCATGGGGCCAACCCCACTGTCCGGGTACGCACCAGCACCGGGCACACAGCCCACAACAGGACAGGACAATGTTTACTCATCACACACATATAATAATGTTCCACAGTGTAGCATAACACTTGTATAGGTTACACTGATTCATTGTTTGTGTGACATGTGAGACAGTCCAGGCAAAACAGACACACTCCTTTGAGAGCAGGCAGCAGACACTCCACCAGAAAAGTGACACAGTGTATCTTTAAAGAGCAACATACTGATCCACTGAGCTACTGCCGCCCCAGTAGCTCAGTTGGTAGAGCATTTTGCCCACTGATCTGAAGGTTGGTGGTTCGATTCCAGCTCTCGACATAAAACATCATTGGTTGAGCGTTCAGATCCACTGGCCCACAGGTTGGCTGGTGTGATTCCAGCTCCCACAGATGAATGCTGTCGTTGTGTCCTTGGGCAAGACACTTAACCCACCTTGCCCACAGTGTCTGTGTACAGTGGTGTGTGAATGGGTGAGTGGTTTCTTGTTGTAAAGCGCTTTGAGTGCCTTGAAGGTGGAAAAGTGCTATAGAAAAATGTGACCATTTACCATTTACCATCTAGTGACAATTCACAAAAAAAGTTCACAGATTTAGAATATATCTGATAAAGCAACAAAACATTCTAAAATAAAAGCTTTTTCATTGCTTGCTACTGTCAGTCTGCCCCAAGGCAGATGTGGCTACAATAGTATCTTCCCCCACCAGAGTGTAGTGCATGAATACTGCACTCTCCAACTGTGGGTGTCTTGAAAGGCTCTATATAAATCCAATGAGGAATGAATGAAGGACGTTATAAGAACAGGACCTTCTACCAGTCCTACTGTCTGAACTCTCTTCTGGAGCACTGGAGCTGTTTGCAGTCTCCACGCATCTGAATACTCTGTGTGTGTGTTTAGAACGAGAGGGGCCAGGTGCCTGCAGAGGTGGTCCCGGATCCCATGGACATGAGTCTGGACAAAGCTGAGGCAGCTCTGGTGGCCAAAGAGCTGAGGCAGATCCTCCAGGACGCGGTTCCTTTGAGCTGTAACCTGCCGCGCGTCACCTTGCCCAACTACGACAACATCCCCGGGACCCTCATGCTCTCCTCCATGGGCCTCAAGCTGGGGGACCGTGTGCTGCTGGACAACCAGAAGGTCCACTCTCACAATGTGTCCTCTCTCCTCTCTCCTCTGACCCTCTTTTGGCTCCTCTAACCCTCTCCTCTCTCCTCTGACCCTCTCCTTTATCCTCTGACCTTCTCTCTGTTCTTCTGTTCTTCTGTTCCTCTGACCCTCTCCTTTATCCTCTGACCTTCTCTCTGTTCCTCTGTTCCTCTGACCCTCTCCTTTATCCTCTGACCTTCTCTCTGTTCTTCTGTTCTTCTGTTCCTCTGACCCTCTCCTTTATCCTCTGACCTTCTCTCTGTTCTTCTGTTCC
Organism: Boleophthalmus pectinirostris; assembly: GCF_026225935.1. NCBI lineage: Eukaryota > Metazoa > Chordata > Actinopteri > Gobiiformes > Gobiidae > Boleophthalmus > Boleophthalmus pectinirostris. The sequence continues at coordinate 2,435,846 of NW_026571541.1, read as the reverse complement.
TCTGTTCCTCTGACCCTCTCCTCTCTCCTCTGTTCTCAGGTGGGCACCCTTCGGTTCTGTGGGCCCACAGAGTTCGCCAGTGGGCTGTGGGTGGGGGTGGAGCTGGATGAGCCTGAGGGGAAAAACGATGGCAGTGTGGGGGGAGTCCGCTACTTCATCTGCCCCCCCAAACTGGGTAAGTCTGCCCTGCACCCTGGGATCCAGTCCCACATCAAGTCAAGCCATTTTTAATCAACTTTATGGCTTTTTATCCACTAAGTCTGTTCACTTCTATACTATACTATGGAACTTTTCTGGTGGAGGACCTGATACTTCAGTGTCTCCGTAGGGATTGTATAGCATTGTCTAGAATGTTTCACAGTATGGCATTATGCTTAACTATCTCCAACAGGCCAAGTGACAGGTCATGTGGATGAGGTGTTTAATTTAATATCACACTGGGGAATATATATATATATATATATATATATATATATATATATATATATATATATATATATATATATATCCTGACATGGGTGACATTTTGATGTCATTTTTCAATTATTGAAGGAAACATATTTTGCAAAGGCAACTTGTAAACATGTTCTAACAGTCCACTCGTGTAGACTGTCTGAGTTCTGAGTTCTGATTCAGGTTCCTGTCATTTTCAGCTCTTCAAAAGCCCCTGGGACTTTACTTAAACCACTTGAATTCGAGCCTGTTGGAGCAAAGAGGATTTTAAAAGCTCCAGTTCTGTTTTTCATGAAAATAGTTTATCTGTTGTAAAAAACCCAACTTAGAGGTGCACTGTGTAACTTTTTTCATGGTTGCCCTTTACCTGCTTGTCTCCAAGGAGATGGCATTGGTATGGCTGGAGTTTTTCACAGTTTGGCACAGTAATAAACGGATCTATCTTGTATTTATTCAATTAGGGGTGTTTTTATGTTGCTAAAAAAACCAAACATTTTTGCGAGTTCGCCTCTGCACAGATCAGACCTAGTACTTGATCTGATGATGTCACCCGCTTCTTTCCATGGAGATCTGTGTTTATGCCATGATTATTCTAAGCAAAGCAACAGCTTTTCTATGCAACAAACAAGCACCAAAAATCTACATGGTGCAACTTTTATACTGGGTCAATATCAGTGTGGTTTTTCATGACTAGTAAAGTCATGAGCAGGATTTTATAACATTTCAATAAAATTAAATAAAAAAATGTAATAGAATTGAACCTGCAACCCCATTTCATACAAACAGTCTTGCACTTTGCCATAGTAGAGAGAGTACATGTTGTGATGTTTGCTGTTGCAGGTATCTTCACTCCAGTGTCGAAGATCTCCAAAGCCGAGGTCCAGACGCCCTCCTCGGTCACCTCCACCCCCCGCACCCCTCACATGGACCTGGCCTCTCGCCTCACCGCCAAGATGAAGAAGGAGAAGGACAAAAAGGAAAAGGACAAGGACAAATGTGAGCACACACACACAGAGCCTGCAGATAGACCCTTTAAAAGTTTCTAAATGTACATACACGCTGCAAATTTCTCTGATCTGACCAAGATTTTAAAACTTCTATTAGGTTATTCATCTTGTTTTCAGATTTATTATCTACTTAATAGTTCTTAGATGCTTCATTCTAGTCTAGAGGTCATTTATTTTAAGAGAACTTGTCAAGTAAATGGGTCTTGCTGCATGGACACATCATTTCACTACTACTACAGTCATTTTCTGATAGATTTAAAGGTTGTATGGAGGATTTTTTTTTGTTTCAAATTGTCAGTGGAAGTTTTAAATACCATTACAGAGATGCAGCAGCCTTGTAATTATGATGACAAAAAAAAAAAAAGAAAATCTGTCAACTGTGGACGTAGTAAGGCCAGGTAAACATCAGCCAATAGAAAATAAGGCTACCTCATTGTCTATTGGCTGTTAGGTTGTCAATCAATCTCCCTAGTGTAACTGGGATTACGTGGTTGATGCAGTGGTTCTTAAAGGCTTTTTCAAACTGTAACTTCCTCACATTTAGCTCAAAGTTTGTTGCGATGGCGGACGAGAATCCACGACCAGTTTGCCGCAAAAGAAAGTCCGTTTTTGAGGTCGCTGAAAGAAGAAGAGTAGGGGAAAAGGAGCGAAGCCAAACTGAGGTGATTCTTGGAGATTCCTTCCAACGATGGTGCGACTGAAGCAGACGAAGGGTCTAAAAACTGATGCGTCGGTCGCTAAATTACTTCTAGACAGGAAACTTCAACAGTAATCCTGAACACGCACTGGCTGTAAACAAGCGTGATTTCTAGAGTAAAGAGGCGGGAGGAGGTGGTTCTACTGAGGGAGCTGGAGGAGGAAGGTGGTGTCATGCATGCACAAGGATGGTCGCTGTATTTCTTTTCCCTTAAAAAATCCTTTATACAACCTTTAAGTGTTTATATCTGAAATTTTGGTCAAGTTTTTTTGCAGTCCATCAATTTCAGAATCAAGTGACTGGGGGTAAAAAGTGAAGTGGAATGCAACATGATTTCATTGTACAAACTGAGATTAACCACAAAATCTCACGCTGTATGAAAAGTCAAGGTGGTTTTTGGCAATGAAAACCGCTCTGGTAACTGTAGAAAGTGATAACTATTGAAAATGTGGTCTTCGTTGTGCCTCTAGTTACCAGCATTCTGAAACTGTATTAAATCTGATGACATAACATTTAAAGGGTCTTGTTTTGGCTTGGGCAGAGGTCTTCAACAGCGGGGTTGTGACGCCTAGGGGGGTCATGGAGGTACTGCGGGGGGGGGGGGGGGTCGCGAAATCTTTGGTTGATTAGAGTTTTTAAATGTATTTCTTTATTTTTGAAGGATGTGGATGAACTGGTTTTCAGTGGGTTCTGTCTGTTGGCTCCTTCATCACATCTGTCTATGGAGTAAGAAAGCTGTCAAAAATATTCGTGCACATAAAATAGAAATCCGTGCGTATTTGGGAAATCCGTGCATATTTGGCTGTAGTTGCGCATAAAATAAATATTTGTAAACTCTCAAATGAGTCCAGTCGTACATAAAATATATTGTGTGTATTTTATCCATCAGAATACGAATTGAAAAATTACGACGTCATGAATTACAATCACGAAATGAAAATTTACGATTACACTTTCATCAGTACAAATACGAATTCACAGACGGAACTTTACTGTCAAAAATATGTCATCACTTCACAGACATTATTCATCGAGCAGAAGAAACATCGATCAAGATCAAGACTGCGCAGCTCAAGTTTGTAGCAGAGGGTAAAAACAGAGTAAAAGCACAAGAAGCTACAACAGCGACCAACAAGTGGGTTAATCTAATCTAAATCTATTGTAAAAATGTCTTGAATTCGGGAACCGAACGCTGCTGTATAATATTGTGTAGAAACACCTCCTTTGAACGGGAAATTGCACCTATATGTTAGAAAACATAGTGGAGCCAATTGGCTAACATCCGACGTAACGTTATCCCAGGGCTAATTAGCAAATATCAGGTTCTCTGTATGTTTAGATTAAAACATTCAGGGCTCCAGCCACAGCGAGCATCAGTCAGTCTTCACTTCAGCTGCATTTCAGACAATGGGTTTTACATGAGTTATAATGGGTTATAATTAGCAAATCCATCCACGTCACGGTGACGTTAAACTTACCGGTAAATACTGTATATATACCAAGGTGTTGCCTGTAAACACGAACATTAATTGATGCTGGAAGCTGCATTAAACTGTAATGTGTAACATTTCATTAGCTGTGACGTCTGTAACCAGGACAGTTTGGTAGTGTTTGGTGTAAACTGGGACATTTCAGCATCCCGAGGAACATTTGGTGGCATTTCATGCGAGAAATGCAGCGACTGACTGATGCTCGCTGTGGCTGTAGTCGTGAATGTTTTAATCTAAACATACAGAGAACCTGATATTTGCTAATTAGCCCTGGGATAACGTTACGTCGGATGTTAGCCAACTGGCTACCACTATGTTATCTAACATATAGGTGCAATTTCCCGTTCAAAGGAGGTGTTTCTACACAATATTATACAGCAGCGTTCGGTTCCCGAATTCAAGACATTTTTACAATAGATTTAGATTAGATTAACCCACTTGTTGGTCGCTGTTGTAGCTTCTTGTGCTATTACTCTGTTTTTACCCTCTGCTACAAACTTGAGCTGCACAGTCTTGATCTTGATCGATGTTTCTTCTGCTCGATGAATAATGTCTGTGAAGTGATGACGTATTTTTGACAGTAAAGTTCCGTCTGTGAATTCGTATTTGTACTGATGAAAGTGTAATCGTAAATTTTCATTTCGTGATTGTAATTCATGACGTCGTAATTTTTCAATTCGTATTCTGATGGATAAAATACACACAATATATTTTATGTACGACTGGACTCATTTGAGAGTTTACAAATATTTATTTTATGCGCAACTACAGCCAAATATGCACGGATTTCCCAAATACGCACGGATTTCAATTTTATGCGCACGAATATTTTTGACAGCTTTCTTACTCCATATCTGTCTCTCTCTCTTCATTTCCTCGTCTCTCAATCATCGACACCTCGGCCCAAATTTTATCGTTTGTCTTTCGGCTACATGTGAAGAGTTCCATTACAGGTTTACTTTTATGCAGAGTGGAACTTAAACTCTGCATGTACTACTGCACCTCGGGAAGGGGTCAGGCAGCTTCATTCCCCTGGCGCATTAACCAGGCTCCACACAGCCGTCTCCTCTCTGTCCATGGAGCAACAGAGAGAGGAGGAGGAGAACAGGAGAGGAGGAGGAGAACAGGAGAGGAGGAGGAGAACAGGAGAGGAGGAGGAGAACAGGAGAGGAGGAGAGGAGAACAGGAGAGGAGGAGAACAGGAGAGGAGGGAGAACAGGAGAGGAGGAGGAGAACAGGAGAGGAGGAGAAGAACAGGAGAGGAGGAGAACAGGAGAGGAGGAGGAGAACAGGAGAGGAGGAGGAGAACAGGAGAGGAGGAGAACAGGAGAGGAGGAGGAGAACAGGAAAGGAGGAGGACCTGCTCCTCAGGTCAGAATGACTGGAAAAGTTCCTTGGCCCATATCAAACTCTGGTCCATGCATTGTGGCTCCTCTCTCGTTTGATCAGATCAAGTCACACTTTGAGCTTTTTTCATGATGTTGTTGCTCCATTGCTCTGTCCTTCTCAGAGTCCCCGAGAGCATAGAGTGCAGCTCAAACTTCAGGTCTGAATTAGCTTTGGTCAGACTCAGGATTATTTCTGTCATGGAATGAGTTGAGGCTTAAACTGGAGATGGAGTTAGATTCAGATTTCAGGATAATCCTGGACTTATTAAGCGACTTTGATGAAATACCCCCCTAGTACTTAATGTACAATAACAGAATAGATGTTTATACACGACACGAGGCCTAATTTAATATAAAACACAATTGTATGTCATATATATAGTTTGAGGTCCCTGCTCCAACTCATCGGTTTGGGTTAAAAAATGTTGAAGGGCTAGGGTTATGGTTATTACCTCCATAATCATTAAACTTCCCATATCACACAAAATTGACTCATGTGAGCATTAAGACACTTTATAATGTCTCCTCCAAAATAGACCAAGAGTTGTGTTTTGTTTCATTCACACAGTGTGAGTAATCCTTTGTTTTTAGTCCATCTACTAGTATATCCCCAAAGCTCAAAATGCTCTGTTCTACCTTGTGATGTCATGATGTCTTTTACCTTTTTACTTTAGTTCTGTAGAGATTGACAATTCCAGGGCTAAAATGATCTAAATGGTTGTCGTGAAGCTGTTTGAGGTTTAAAAACACAGTGGACCACTTCCTGTATTACTTTGGTTTATGTGTTAAACATGTGTAAATGAAACAGAACACGGTTGCTGTGCTTTTGATGAGGAAACTATATTATAACATAGAGCACATAATAGTCTTATATGAGTTTTTAACTGTACAGATGAAACTCACAATCTTTACATTGTAATGACCTTTTTTTTTTTTTTTAGAAATATTTTTTCTTCCTGCTTATGTACAGGTAGAAGATGTTTTTGTTTTGAAAAATTCACATTTCTATCTAGTATGTATTGCAGGCCCCATTCTCCACAGATCTGACCTATGACTTGACCTGGTACCGGCAAACAGACTAGAAACATGACACACTGCACCATATATTTGTAATGACTCTCCCCAAGAATAAACAGGCTTCAAACATTGTAGATTTTCTGCCCTCTGTGATGACGTTTGCTTGTGCTGAACAGGGCAGAGGAAGAAGTCATCGAGTGTGCCTCCAGAAGGGGGCGTGGCGGAGCTGGGAGACCACGTGCTCGTAGCAGGACAGAAGCTGGGAGTGGTGCGCTTCTATGGGAAAACAGAGTTCGCCCCAGGTATGAGGAGCACACTGTTTAGCCCACTTTGGTCTGCTTTAACCCAGGTGGACCCAGACATGAGACTATAGTGGAATACAGTGTAATAATTATCATGGCCAATATAATAAAGCAATTAACATTAATATAACAATAATAACTAAAAATGTCCTGGAAATACTCTCCAATGATTGTACATGCCGTGTATTAAAGGAGACATATTGTGTCAAATTGACTTTCATAAGATTTTTGAAATGTTATAATGTTCCCTTATCATGATCTTATTCAGAGTATCGCCCTATATTTGAGGCTAGAGTGTTCAGAAAATGTGTTTTCATCTACCCCCTATCTCTGTTTCTATTTGATCCATGTATATTATATCTTAATACTTAAAAAAGATGCACTAATCCAGCTTCTTTACTTCTGATACCGATTACAATAAAATGTTTTTTTGTATCTGCCAATACCTGAAATTAACTGATACCAGTGCAGAGGCTCAAAACAATGTTTCTTTACTTTAAAAATAAGTCTCTGTGTGTCCACGTGTGCTGTGTTACTGTTCTTTATCTCTCCACAGAGCAACAGTGTACATAAAAGTTCAAACATTGTGAGTCTTAGTAAGCCAAATACAACCAGGACATAGTCTTATGTCCAGGCAGGATATTGACTGAACCCATATTTGTGAGGTCATAGCGATGAAGCACCTTTTACACGATCAACGCCAGTAATCAATAGTAGTTCAGTAATAGTTCATTACTAATACTGGATCAGCCCATCTCTAATTCTAAATAATCATGTTTAAAGCCATAGCATGTAACTTTATAGACAAAAATAGACAAAAATAAAAGCCGGGTAATGTAAAATGTAAAAAGATGTGTCCTTACTGTGAGTGGGCTTATATCTCCACAAAGCCCCTCTGCCTGCTCCCGCTTGTTTCCATGGAAATGTTGTTCCATTATCTATCCTTAAATATTTCCATAAAGAATGTTCCAGAGTGTGCTTTTAACTTTTTGGCATGGGATCATGCAGGTCACATGCTATGCACAGAAAACAACACACTGTACCTTTAAGTTAAGAAGATGTGAATTTTGTAATGATAAATAAGTGTCACATTTCAGATGTTATTGAACGGTGAAAACACCGATGGCAATCATCACACTTAAATGATTATTGTCCTTCTTCTGTATTGCACAGTGCTGTTGTAGTGTACTGACACACCCCTGTGTGTGTATGTGTGTGTGCGTGTGTGTGTGTGTGTGTGTGTGTGGTGTGTGTGTGTGTGTGTGTGCGTGTGTGTGCGTACGTGTGTGTGTGTGCGTGTGTGTGTGCAGGTGACTGGTTTGGCATCGAGCTGGACAAACCCACAGGCAAACACGACGGCTCTGTGTTCGGAGTGCGCTACTTCAGCTGTCTGCCCAAATATGGCGTGTTCGCCCCACCCTCACGGGTTCAAAGGTCAGGATCCATCTGTCACTCATTTAACCCTCAGATCAGAGATTTTTTTAAAGGTCCTATATATGATTTTCTCACCAGTACAGATATATTGTAACAGCTCTTCAAATAGGCCAAATCAGGTCTTGGTGTTAGCTTTACTGTTACAGTAAAACTCGGCTCTGGTGTCTGAAAGTTGTGAAAAGTGCAGATAAACTGATGGTGGTGAATAATGAAGATGCTCAGGATGCAGAAGGTCAGAGAGGGAGAACTTTACACTGTAAACTGTGTAAAATGAACAAGGTCCGACTGTCAAATCAGGTAGAGCCTTTAAAGTAGCCACAAAATCAAGCTTAATCATTTGCTTAATCAGAAGTCTTTATTTTGAAGAATGTCTTATTATGTGTCACCAAAAAGGCGGTGGTACAATTCCCAATTCTGCCATTGCCCTTAGGCCTGACCCTTGCATCCGCTTACTCTTTGTGTACCATGTGTGTAACATTTGTGTTTTCAGAATCGGAGGCCCCAAAGACGGCTCCCAGAACGACTCCATGGTTAAAAAGGTTCACCAAGTCACCAGTAAGTGACAACTACTTTGACTTAACTTTTACATGAAGACTTTATTCCAGGCGTGCAGCAGTACTCCAAAAGAGTACTGCAGGAGTACTCCAAAAGAGTACTGCAGGAGTACTCCAAAAAAGTACTGCAGGAGTACTCCAAAAGAGTACTGCAGGAGTACTCCAAAAGAGTACTGCAGGAGTACTCCAAAAGAGTACTGCAGGAGTACTCCAAAAAAGTACTGCAGGAGTACTCCAAAAAAGTACAAATACTTCAGGAGTACAAATACTGCAGGAGTACAAATACTGCAGGAATACAAATACTGCAGGAGTACAAATACTGTGCTCATGTGATGAGCCTTTTCACACGAGTGAAACAGTTTGGTCGATGTAAAAGAGCACTCGCTCCTGTGTGTGTATGTGTGTGTGTGTGTGTGTGTGTGGGGGGGGGTGTTTGTGTGTGATGTGTTTGTGTGTGTGGTGTGTGTGTGATGTGTGTGTGTGTGTGGTGTGTGTGTGTGTGTGTGTGTGTGTGTGTGTGTGTGGTGTGTTTGTGTGTGTGGTGTGTGTGTGGTGTGTTTGTGTGTGTGGTGTGTGTGTGTCTGGAGTGGCTCCTCTCTCTTTGTCTGGATTGTGTGTATCGTAACTCTTGTGTGCATCCTAACTCTTGTGTGTGTCCTAGCTGTCCTGTGTGTGTCCTAAATGTCTTGTGTGTGTCCTAACTGTCCTGTGTGTGTCCTAACTCTTGTGTGTGTCCTAACTGTCCTGTGTGTGTCCTAAATGTCTTGTGTGTGTCCTAACTGTCCTGTGTGTGTCCTAACTCTTGTGTGTGTCCTAACTGTCCTGTGTGTGTCCTAACTGTCCTGTGTGTGTTCTAACTGTCCTGTGTGTGTCCTAACTCTTGTGTGTGTCCACAGTGTCACAGCCGAAGCGTAACTTCAACACTCTGCACTCTCCCAAGGACCTGACCTCAGACAGCTCCATATCCAGGTACAAACATCTGCATCAGGGTCTCAAATACAGCAAAGTACACGAGAGTACACCAAAGTACCCTAACATAGTACCCAAAAGTACATCGGGGACCCTAAAGTACACCCACATTACACCAGTTCACCAAAGTACACCATGAGTGTATTACTCATGACTCAAGTTTTCAACTCGATGCCGGTCCCGTGTCCCAAAGCTGCATGTGTGATTTTCTCTGTGAGGGAAGTGCACTGAAGAGAGAGTCCAGTGTAGGGGCCTGGGGACATTCACACAGGTGTTCAGAGTCTGTCAGCTGGTAGGATGGACTGTGTGACTGGTCCATAGCTCTCACAAACCCTTCAGCAAACTGAGCCTTATTCATGAATCTTTATTTATTTATTTATTTTTTTTTCATAATTTCCACTTTAAGAAGATGCTGAGAGGACTCTGCGCTGGATTCACAAAGTGTTCTTAAGCAGCTGAATTCTGTGACTGCCATAACAGATGCGCTTAATTCACCAACACCCAGTTACAAACACCTCCATGCTCATTTTCATTTCATTTACATAAAAATGTCTATGTAGCAAAAAACACCCTCTGAACATCCATATATGGCCAATATGGGTTTGGCTTTATGACAAGTGAAAGTGCAAGGGAGAGAGTGACGAGGAGGTCAGGTGGAGCGTCTACAGACTACGACTGTTTTACAGCTTCAGCAGCGATTTCAAATGTCCAAGCTCACATAGACACACTCAGGGAGGGAAGATTTAAGTCTTCAACTTAAACGCTGCTGTTTGGTCATATTTATTGTGCTTTCTGCTATCGTGGACCTGCGATAAACAGCGAAGGAGGGGGACTGGAGTGGGGGTGGCAGGTGATGGGGGGTTGGTGATGGGGGTTGGTGATGGGGGTGCAGGGCTGTGGAGTTCAGTGCTGTGACCAGGCTCAGGACTGTGACAGAGCCCCATATGGAGGCACTGGGGCTGGGACAGACTGAGGCTCACTGCAGCCTGGAGAAAATCTATTAGATCCAACAGACACATGCTCTAGAAAACACCTCAAATAGAATTTTATGTTGCAATATCAGAGTAATGTTCTAAAACAGTAGAATTTTTGTCCTTTCGAGTGCTCTTGACTTAAGTACAAATGTGTTCATAAGAACACTTGATGAATGAGGCTCATTGTCAGTGTGTTCAGGTCAGTGTGCCAGGTTCTCCACTCACACTGTCATTAAAGCAGAGGCTCAGCACACGAGCTCAGTCCCTGTTCTGATTGTGTCTTTGTGTGTTGCAGGTTGCTGTTCTGTTGCTGGTTTCCCTGGATGCTCCGTGCTGAGATGCACTCCTAACCTCCCCCTCCACTGGGGCCCCCCTTGGGCCCCCTCAGGCCCCCCTCTCACCTGTGTCATTGTGTTTGAGACGGTTCTTACTATAGCCATTTGTCAGCAGATTAGTGCCTTGTATCAGACACACACCACACGGCTACACGTGCACAGCTCTGAAGGACAGGAGCACCTGACAGGAGCACCTGACAGAAGCACCTGACAGGAGCTCCTGACAGGAGAACTTCATGAGAGCCTACAGTAGACAGTACAGGGGAACGGCCAGTCCTTAAAGAGCTCGGGATCAAATGGCAAACTTGACGTTATTGGCAATGTGTGAAAAATGTCCATCAGGATGTATTGGCCAAAAGCAAACACAAGAACCATAGAACAGTGTGACAAACCTCTGGATCATTACCACAAATTGGAGAAAGAAGTGGACTGAGGCATTTAGCTCCAGCCAAATGAAGCCAATTGAAGCTAGCAGTGGCAGATTATCTGCAGCCAGGGACAATATTTGGAAGTCCGAGCGTGACACCAAAGAGCCCATCAGGAGTGACCTCTTTCCCAGAGGTCACTCCTGTCGCTGGTTGTTGGTTGTTAATGTTTATATTTTGTTTTAGGGATAAAATAGTGAAATTAAATCCCCAGGATTATGCAGAGCAGGTTCAATCCAACATTTTAATACCAAAATGATGAGTGTGACAGCAGCAGTAGCTATGTGCATTTATATATACAGTCTGTGGTCATGCTATATGAAAGAACCCATATTTTGCATTCTAAACATGCGTTTGGTCGCCTTGGGGGATGAGTATTTCTCCTTTTCAAACTTCAGACAATGTCTGCATTTAGAAAATATACTTTATAAACTACACTTCTGTTTCCAGTGAGGTATTTAGACTCCGGAGCTCCCTCTGCTGTCAGCAATGGGAATGCACCATCAGCATGTAAACAAATGAAATCCTGAGGCCCATGGTGCTGTGCTAACAGAGCCATCTGCTGTTGTGAACACACTTTGCCTGCAGAATGAGTCTGGTGATGGTTTACAGACTTTTTTAAAACTATGATGCAACACTCTAGGGAAAATGAGCAGAGCATTTTTGAGTGCTCACTTTACAGATTTTGTAATAATGGATTAAAGAATGAATGAAACTAAAATAGAACTCCAGTGTTAAAGTTAGATGATGGGACCACCGTCCATTTTGCATAATATGTGTTCTTTAATATTTTGTATCTTAAAATCTGAACAGAAAATTTGCTGTGACAACACAATCCCGAGCTCTACTGGCCTAAGTTGCCTTCCTCTTGGAACAGAATTTCAGGAAGACAGTATAGTGCCCCCTGTGCCACCTTTGGGTTATTACATGTTTGTTTGAAGGGGATGCAACATAACAATACTGAATTTGATGTATTGATATGTCCCTGCAATCTGCAAATGTATATATTGTGATTCAGTGCCCTCTGCTTTTTCCCACCCACTCCTGCTCTTGGTCAGGCTACAGTGTGCTCTGAGTGACAGGTGGGTTTCTCCAGGTGGGTTTAATCAGGGTGAGGCAGAGTTTAAAGATACAAAGTGTACATTTATTGACACGTATAAAGTGTTTGTGTTGTGCTCAGCTACTCACACAGTCGGTTTATTTCTATATTTTTAGAATGAGTTGGAAAAAGTGCTGATGTCATTTATTGAATGGTCAGGAGTCCTCAAAATGGCGCCTTGAACAGGAAAATGTCACATGACCAAAACCTAAGAATAGAAACAGACAGTCTCAAATTATTAACCCATTTAGACGGAAATGGAGCTCAGCCCCGCCCACTTTGAATCCAATTTCAATGTCCCATTTTTCCCCTATAGACTTGGACAAAGACAGCTGTTTTCAGTCCAGAAAACACATTTAAAACTTTTGATTTGGTAATTTAACAATATAAACATTACTTGATACCCCCTAAAATGTCAATGAGAAAAATGAATGGGACTTTTACTTCTGGAATCTCATAGTGGGCGGTCACCGATGATGTCCATACCATACCCCACAAAGATCTCCAGGTCATCCCCAAACATGCTCCTCCAGTCTAGACCTCCTCCAGTCTGGAACTCCCCTTCTGCTCTGGTCTGGATCTCCTCCAGTCTGGACCTCTCCCAGTCTGGACCTCTCCCAGTCTGGACCTCTCCCAGTCTGGACCTCCCGTCCTGCTCCAGTCTGGACCTACTTCAGTCTGGACCTCTTCCAGTTTGGACCTCCTCTAGTCTGGACCTGGTCTCCTGAACCCAGTTTATTTCATGTGTAAAGTAAATCTACTACTACTGTAACTTTTCTTTGCTGGGCATTGAACCTTATATAAATACTAATCATGTTTGTTATATTAATTCCTACCAAATGTGCAGAGATGAGGAGGATAGCCACTAATGTTCTTAAGTAAAAGTACCTTTACTTCAAAATATTAATCAAGTTAAAGTACAAAGTAGTTGTCCAAGAAATTACTCAATGTAAAGTAAAAAAAACAAAAACACAAAAAAAACAACGTATTTTGGAAAACTATTACTCGAGTAATAATAAGTAACTGTGTGGACTGATTTGAGACAAACTAAATCAGATGTGAAGGAGCAGCAAGAAACACAAATGTTCAAAGCATTTCATATTGTCACATAAAGCTTTTGTCACTTTAGACTTACTCACAGTAGGAAAAGCAACCACAACTTCTACTCAAATAAGAGTGCTGTTACACTGTACAATATAGTACTCCAGTAAAGGTATAGTATTTGTAAACTGCTCAAATAAGAGTACTTGATTACTTGAGAGCATTGGCGCCCTCTTTAGGCCGCTGACGGGAGTGTGAGTCCGTGCTGTATTCTTGTATCTTTGGGCCAAACAGCTGTTGTTGTTGTAGCCTCGTGTACATGTACCCTCGGTGTGATGCATGCTCATATCAGTGACATGAAAACGCCTGGAACAATACAACAGTGTATCCAATAAAGCAGGTCCTCATGTTTCAGAGTGTGTGTCTCATTGACATGTCCAAAAAAACAACTAGGCCTTTTACAATCAATACTTTCATTTCAAACTTTCAAACATACCTGAATTATGTTTTGTTTTATTCACATGTTTATTATTAGTCTGTCTACATCTCCAAAAGTCTAAATGCTCTGTTCCACCTTGAGATGTCATGAAGTGGTAGTTTTCAGGTTAACAGCTCGCTTTAGCTTTAGTTCAGTAGAGATGGGCAATTCCGTGCTGAGATCATACAAATCAGTCTTGTGAAGATGTGTGGAGTTTAAAAACACAGTGGAACCCTTCCTGTTTTCTTCTCATTGACATCACAAGTGAAACAAACTGTGTTCAGTTTGAGAGAAGAAGTCACGCTAAATGTGCAGAGTTTGTGTGTTAAACAAAACACAGCTTCAGGTCTGTTTGTGATGAGGAGGAGCATGGGGCCGTGGAGCATAGAGGGCTCGTCTCCATGGAGATGCTGTTGTAGCTTTGCCTGGAATGCCCCACGGTGTGATGTTGAACTTATCTTGCATTCAATTTGTGTTTTTTTGTTGTTCAGAAAATCACCTACAAAATATATTTTTCATTATGAGTGGGATTGCCTCTCCATAGATCTGACCTGTAACACCTGTTTTGTAATGCCATACTGTGGAACTTTCTAGGCAAGACAAAAATATCTCTGTGAAAACAAGCAAGTGGTAGATGCTTCACAAAGTTAGTTATGTTAAAGTTGTCTATCTCCATGGAGACAAGCAGGTGACTCTGCCACGGCAAGTTACAGGTCAGATCTATGGAGAGGCAAATCCCAAATCCCAATAGAGTAAGAAAGTCTTTAACATGATCGGACATTATAAACACCAGAGGGTCCATACAGCTGTAGTCCATGGAGATGTTGCTATGCCTGAATGTTTCAATTATATATTATTACCTGTCTTGCATTTATCCAATTATAGCTGTTTTTATTTCCAGATCAGTACCTGGAGAAGCACGTTTCTGCATGTGGGTCACCCCTCCACCTCCATCTGCTCCTGTTCCTCCTCTGCTCCTCCTCCACCTCCATCTGCTCCTGTTCCTCCTCTGCTCCTCCTCCACCTCCATCTGCTCCTGTTCCTCCTCTGCTCCTGTTCCTCCTCTGCTCCTGTTCCTCCTCTGCTCCTCCCTCCACCTCCATCTGCTCCTCCTGTTCCTCCGTCTGCTCCTGTTCCTCCTCTGCTCCTATTCCTCCTCTGCTCCTCCTTCACCTCCATCTGCTCCTGTTCCTCCGTCTGCTCCTGTTCCTCCACTGCCCTCCCTCCACCTCCATCTGCTCCTGTTCCTCCTCTGCTCCTGTTCCTCCTCTGCTCCTCCTCCACCTCCATCTGCTCCTGTTCCTCCTCTGCTCCTCCTCCACCTCCATCTGCTCCTGTTCCTCCTCTGCTCCTCCTCCACCTCCATCTGCTCCTGTTCCTCCTCTGCTCCTCCTCCACCTCCATCTGCTCCTGTTCCTCCTCTGCTCCTATTCCTCCTCTGCTCTTCCTTCACCTCCATCTGCTCCTGTTCCTCCGTCTGCTCCTGTTCCTCCACTGCCCTCCCTCCACCTCCATCTGCTCCTGTTCCTCCACTGCTCCCCCTCCACCTCCATCTGCTCCTGTTCCTCCGTCTGCTCCTGTTCCTCCACTGCCCTCCCTCCACCTCCATCTGCTCCTGTTCCTCCACTGCTCCCCCTCCACCTCCATCTGCTCCTGTTCCTCCGTCTGCTCCTGTTCCTCCACTGCTCCCCCTCCACCTCCATTTGCTCCTGTTCCTCCGTCTGCTCCTGTTCCTCCTCTGCCCTCCCTCCACCTCCATCTGCTCCTGTTCCTCCGTCTGCTCCTGTTCCTCCTCTGCTCCTCCTCCACCTCCATCTGCTCCTGAACCTCTTCTGCTCCTCCTGTTCCTCCTCTGCTCCCCCTCCACCTCCACCTGCTCCTGTTCCTCCTCTGTTCCTCTGTTCCTCCTGTTCCTTCGTCTGCTCCTGTTCCTCCGTCTGCTGCTGTTCCTCCGTCTGCTCCTGTACCTCCTCTGCTTCACCTCCACCTCCATCTGCTCCTGTTCCTCCGTCTGCTCCTGTTCCTCCTCTGCTCCTCCTCCACCTCCATCTGCTCTTCTTCCTCCTGGGTACAGGGGTTTTCTTCAGTGTTTGTTGAGTAAAATGAAGTTGGTTTAGTTTTAGTCCTTGTGAACTGCTTTTCTGTTTGTGCAGAAACATTCCTGACCTGTGTGGTCAGTGGTGAGCTGTTTGCAGATGCAGGTCAGAGGATGATCTCCCTGACGCTTCTCTGGCCAGAGAAGATCTGGAGGAGCACACAGATCCTAGCCCAGACCGTCATCTCACTGTGAGCTGTGCAAACGTGTGAGTCTGATTGTGCTCCACACCACTGAACAACCAACAGAACCCCCACACGAGCAGGGGAAGCGTCTGGGGAGAGGGAGGACACAGAAGCAGGGGGAAGTGTCTGGGGAGAGGGGGGCCTGAGAGATGAGAGCTCCTGTCTCTGAGCTGTAGGGGGCGCTCTGTATGTTTATCAATGTGAACTCTTTAACCTCAGCAGCCGTTAGGTCTGTACGTGTACGTCTAGGTGCCTGGAGCAGAGCAGAGGTTTGAGTGAGGGGCCAGTCCACGGGCCGCTCTCTGTAAACGGCTGATTTATGGATGAAAAGATGGGGGTGACCACCCCCACTGAGCGCCCCCCACCCACACCCACACTCAGTGCTGTGCCCCCATTGTTCTCTGCGCGCGCACATACACGCACGCACCGGCCCAAACAATAGCCTAACCCCGCGCGGAGGTGAATGGAGCCACAGTCTGTGCTTTTGGCGCGCTCCGGCCTGGCTCTTATCTCCATCAGGACTCACGGGTTTGTCTCCTCACGTGGTGCGCGGGCAGACGCGTCCAGAGCTCCGCGCACGCGCCTATAACGTGTGATTGGGGTGTACGCGCAAGGATGAGCGCTTTTGGCTGAGGTGCACTGGGCGGGGTCTCCGGCAGTCTTCTCTGTTGTCCGTGGCAACCGAGAGGATTGAGCGGGGCTCGAGCGCTTTGTTTGGAGCCCCTCGTTTTTATGCGGCCAGCGTAAAGAACCTGCCACCGTCACACGCACGGCGCGCGCACTGTGCACGAGGACACGCAAACGCGTTCACGAGCCAGAGAGAGCGAGAGAAAGAGAGCGAGGAGAGATGGCTGCTGGGATTTAGCTCGGCGTCTTTTCGCGTCCAACACAACAAGCTTATTATCGGTGTGTACGCACGCAGCACGGATTACGCGCACGAGAACAGGTCAGTGTGCTCCTTTATTCTGGGCATTTTTGCATATTCATCTTTGTCCTATTACCCTTTTGTGTGGAGGAAATGAACGGTAGATATTTCTGCATAAATGAGCCATAATGAGTGTGATGCACGGGCACGTTAACGTGAGGCTGCTGTTCGCGCCTGAGCGGTCCAGCCGTGAGTGCGCGGTTCTGCTACTTGTTAGTCCAGTTCTCTGTTTGTGCACACAGAGGAGGCGCGCGGGGCGCTCTGTTGTTGTCCGCGCGGTGTTTGTGCTCGCGGCATGTGGAAAGGGGCACAAACATGTATCAAACGTCTTGGCGGATCACATGATCCGGATCCAGTTGAGGCGCATCAGTCCCGACGGGGTGTCTGGTGCCGGGCTTGAGGGTCTCGACCGGGGCCGGACTGTCTGGACACAGGACGGACTGTCTGGACCCGGGCCGGACCGTCTGGATCTCGGGTTGCAGAGTCTGGTTCCTGGGCCGAGGTGTCTGGGTCCGTCTGCTTCTGGAGCAGCACCGAGTCGGTGATGTCATGTGGCCACGGGGACCTGTCTTTGTTTTCGCGGTGTGGGACTCGGTCCCCGGGGCAAGTCCCGTCTCCAGAACGAGTGCGTGTGACACGTGTGCTCTACTCGGTGCTGTCTGCTCCGTAATCCCCGCGCGTCGAGATTAATGCCCGTTTTGCCATAGCAATAACAAAGCCATAAAGAAAGACGGGTGGGTGTGCGGGCTCGTGCGTATGGCGGGAGACGTGCACGCGGCGGTGGAAGGGCACATTTGGGTGTGCGCTCTGACGGTGGATGCACATTTTGTTTATTGCCTGTTTTGTGCGCACAGTGGACCGTTTGGTTTGGCGCTCTCCTTGTTTTCCTCAAACAGAACTTGGCCTATAATATAGTCCATATAGGCGCCATATTAGGAGAACTTACCCCCCTACCACAAAATGGAGGGGGAGACGCTCACTGGAGCTCTCTTCATTAGCAATGCAAATGAGGCGCTTTTAACGGGGCCACAGCACCTGCTGTCTCCCGGGCTCCCGGGCCTCTGCTCCGGCCGAACGCAGCCTGTGACCCGGGCACGGCTCCGCACACCCTTATACACGCACACGCGCGCGCGCGCACACACACACACACACACACACACACACACACACACACACACACACACACACACACACACACACACACACTACACACACACTACACAATATGAACAAGTGAATACTTGGGGGTCCAGGGCTCTGTCAGCGCGCTGTGAAAGGCGTCACGTGACCAGGAGATCATACGCTGGTTTTGGAGAGGAGAGGGAGATCTGGGTCAGAAGGAGTCAGAAAATAGACCCATATTGTGAAGAGAAAAAGCCCGTGTGGAGGACTGTCTTCAGAACAGCTTTAAGACGGTACAGAGACGTCCGCGTGTCTCTGCGCGTGCGGGCTGATCAGAGGAAGCATTGTGTCCAACATGGCAGCACCAAAACAAGCCGAGTGTGAGGCTCCAGCACCTCTCCGCTCTAATGGAGCACATGTAGACTGGACAGAGTCAGTGCGGGTGTGGAGAGGACTGCAGCCTGTCCTCTTCAGGAATGTAGAGCGAAGCAGAGTTCAGGTTTGGAGGGAGAAATACCTTTGTATGAAAACCCATTTTGAATTTGTTTTCATGAGAAAAAAAATTGAAAATCTAGATAGAGAAGAGAAGAGAGGCCACCTTCACACTGATCGAAGGTGTGATGATCACAGCTGCCCTGCGACAGACTGGAGGAAAAGTGGCTGCCAATCTATTCTTCACTGCCACCACTGTAACACGCACACACGCGCGCGCACGCACATACACACGCACGCGCACACACGCACGCACATACACAGCCAACACACACTCACGCACACACGCACGCACGCACACACAGGATACTTTACTGAGACTCAAAAAAAGTTGATGTATTATTTTACACTTTATATTGCCATTTAAAGTCACATTATGTCTTCACTTTGCCTGGAATGTGGCACCATTCCAGGCAAAGATGGAGACAAACTGATGCTACCAGGTCAAGTTACGAGTCAGATCTGTAGAGCGGCTATGTCATTTTGAGCAAAAATAATGTTAATTGAATAAATGTGGTATACAAGAAGCAGACCACTCACCAGAAAGGTTACACAGTGCACCTTTAAAGGTCCTGTTACACATAAGTGACTCTTGTGAGCTTTAAACCATGTTAGAATTTTGTTTCCTCCTCAACAACAGACCTGGACTTGTGTTTTGTTTCATTTACACATGTTTGAGTAACTCTTTATTATTAGTCTGTCTACAGCTAAAAATCTCAAAATATTCTGTTCCTCCTTGTGATGTCATGAGTTTGTAGTTTTCAAGTGAATGGCTCATTTTACTTTTAGTTCTGTAGATATTGGCAATTCCAAGACTGAAATGATCCAAATGATTGTAGTGAAGATGCGTGGAGTTTAAAAACACAGTAGAGCACTTCCTGTATCACCATGTCACATCACAAGTGTTATCTGTAAAACTCAGCGTAAATGTGCAGGGTTTGTGTGTTAAACATGTGTGAATGAAACAAAACCCAACTCCAGGTGTGTTTGTGGAAGCTACCTTGTCACATAGCTCAGAAAGTAATGTAACCTGGGCTCTTTAACATGAAATAATGAAATGCAAAACACGACTTGAAGTGGTCGGATCAGCGTTTCCTTCTTGTGGAGACTTGGTGCTGTTGCAGATTTGTGAGTGAAGTGTGTGAAGTGTGACAGAGGGTGACTTCCTGTAACTTTTGTGTGATGATTTTTCAGTGAATGAAAAAGTGCAAGCCTCAGCAGAACTCAGCTCTAGCTATTTCTTTAGACATCTGAGCACCTACAGCCACTACCAGACTATGTTAGACCTACATGTTCCTGTGTCTCCATGGTAACCCCCTGTCCTGAAACCTAAATGTCCCTGTGTGTCAGATGCCGTCCCCGTGTGTCAGATGCCCTCCCTGTGGTCGTATTCTGTGTACAAGTTGCTACCCTGTAGTTTCAACCTCTACAAATATGTTCTGAAATGTCTGTGATTCTTGAGTTTAAAGTTCAGACTTGTATGTTTGAAGGAATCTTGGTATTAAAACTTAAAGCTGCACTATGTAACTTTTTGGTTGGGGGTCCATTACCTGCTTGTTTCTATGGAGATGTCATTGCTCTGTCTGGAATGTTCCACAATGTGACATTAAACAGCTGTACTTTACATTTATTCAATTACAGGTGGTTTTAAAGCTTTAAAATATCTAGAAAAACAGAGATTCTGACTGTGAGAGGGGTCGCCTCTCCACAGATCTGACCTGTAATTTGGTCTGGTTTGGTCTCCATGGAGATAGATATGCTTATTGCCATACATTCCTGACCAAGCAATAACCAGTACCTGGAGAAAAGCAGGTGATAGATCCTCCATTAGAAAAGTTACACAATGCACCTTTAAATCATGAATCTAATCACAGTCAGAAAGCCCTAGAACACTGTCCAGTGTGTCCAGTGTGTCCAATGTGTCCAGTGTGTCCAGTGTGTCCAGTATGTCCAGTGTGTCCAATGTGTCCAGTGTGTCCAGTGTGTCGAGTATGTCCAGTGTGTCCAATGTGTCCAGTGTGTCCAATGTGTCCAGTGTGTCCAATGTGTGTCGAGTATGTCCAGTGTGTCCAATGTGTCCAGTGTGTCCAATGTGTCCAGTGTGTCCAATGTGTCCAGTGTGTCCAGTGTGTCGAGTATGTCCAGTGTGTCCAATGTGTCCAGTGTGTCCAGTGTGTCCAATGTGTCCAGTGTGTCCAATGTGTCCAGTGTGTCCAGTGTGTCCAATGTGTCCAGTGTGTCCAGTGTGTCGAGTATGTCCAGTGTGTCCAATGTGTCCAGTGTGTCCAGTGTGTCCAGTGTGTCGAGTATGTCCAGTGTGTCCAGTGTGTCCAGTGTGTCCAATGTGTCCAATGTGTCCAGTGTGTCCACTGTGTCGAGTATGTCCAGTGTGTCCAATGTGTCGAGTATGTCCAGTGTGTCCAGTGTGTCCAGTGTGTCTAGTGTGTCCAGTGTGTCTAGTGTGTCCAATGTGTCCAGTGTGTCCAATGTGTCCAGTGTGTCGAGTATGTCCAATGTGTCCAATGTGTCCAATGTGTCCAGTGTGTCCAGTGTGTCCAATGTGTCCAGTGTGTTCAATGTGTCCAGTGTGTCCAGTGTGTCCAGCGTGTCCAGTGTGTCCAGTGTGTCGAGTATGTCCAATGTGTCCCGTGTGTCCAGTGTGTCCAGCGTGTTCAGTGTGTCCAATGTGTCCAGCATGTCCAGCATGTCCAGTGTGTCCAGTGTGTCCAATGTTGTCCAGCATGTCCAGCGTGTCCAGTGTGTCTAGTGTGTCCAGTGTGTCCAGCGTGTCCAGTGTGTCCAATGTGTCCAGTGTGTCCAGCGTGTCCAACGTGTCCAATGTGTCCAGTGTGTCCAGTGTGTCCAGTGTGTCCAGTGTGTCGAGTATGTCCAGTGTGCCCAGTGTGTCCAATGTGTCCAGTGTGTCCAGTGTGTCCAATGTGTCCAGTGTGTCCAGTGGGATCAGTAATGTCCTCTTCCCATAGATTCCTGGCAGCATGCTTCACAGGGTTAGGAGGACAGAGTGAGACAGAGAGAGAGAGGAAGAGAGGGAGAGGAGAGAGACAGAAAGAGAGAGAAGAGAGATAGGAGGAGAGGGAGACAGAGAGAGTGTGAGAGAGAAAGAGAAAGCACATGATGGAAGATAAAGAGCTGTCTGTGTGAGCAGGAGAGGGAGGGGTAGAGAGGGAGAGAGGGAGAGGAGAAGGACAGAGAGAGATGAGATGAAAGAAAGAGGGAGCGGGTGTGAGGAAGAGAGAGAATGAATAAGAAAGAGAGAGCGAAAGAGAGAGAGAGAGCGAGAGAGAGAGAGAGAGAGATGCATAATGAAGAGTCTCTATAGCAGCCTCACACAAGGCCTGTCTGTGAGCGGCCCCTGGGAACACATAATAGGCTCCTAATGATCTACGCTCCACTCTATCCATCTACATATCC
Source organism: Boleophthalmus pectinirostris (assembly GCF_026225935.1). Lineage (NCBI taxonomy): Eukaryota > Metazoa > Chordata > Actinopteri > Gobiiformes > Gobiidae > Boleophthalmus > Boleophthalmus pectinirostris. The sequence goes on along the minus strand of NW_026571541.1, from coordinate 2,413,932 downwards.
ATCCATCCTTCTATCTCTCAGATTTCTCCTCTTGTTGAATGTCTCATCCAGTGAGTTGAATAAAACAGTGACAGTGAACATGGTTGCTCTTTTAAAGGAGCTCACATTCACCAGACATGAAGAAATGTCTTGTCTTCCAATGGATTTATGAGCAGTGGTTATTACGCATGATCTCTGCGAATAGAAACTGTTCTCTCCAAACAGATTTTCACCAGATCTCCTGTTCACAGCAGTATGCTAATAACAAATAGAATGTATTAGTCCTTTACAATTACACACACACACACACACGCACACACGCACACACACGCACACACACACACACACACACACACACACACACTGCATACTTAGAGAAGGTGTCACTGTCACCCACTGTGGCCCCTGGTATTCCCCGCAGTCTCCCAACCAAGTACTGACCAGGCGAGCCCTGCTTCACTTTGGAGATCTGACAAGATGAGCATTTAATAAGTGAATATAGACATCATTATTATCACAGACACAGACAATGGCCATGAGAGCAGAATACTGCATGTAGTATAGTACATGTAGAATACTGCATGTAGAATACTACATGTAGAATACTGCATGTAGTATAGTGTGTATGTAGTATGTGTAGTGTGTAGTACTCACACTCCCTGTACTGTAGCAGATCTTCATATTTAGACACTAACAATGTGAAACAGAAACATTCAATTACAATCCAATAATATCTATACACATTCAAATTCAGCATAGCCATTTAGTGGGAGCAGGAGCAGCTCTGTACAGATGTGCTCTCTAGTCCTTTTTATACAAGTTTGAATTCCGCATGAGCAACCAGACTGAACAGCTCCAGGTGACCAGACTGGACAGTAGGTCCTGCTGAAGCATGCAGCAGGGGAAGGGCCAGCTCACCCTTCACTATAGAAACACTATAAAAGTGTAGTGACATGAGAGTGCAGACTGTGCTGGTGCTGTCTGTGAGTGGAGGAGGTAGACGTGTACCAGTGAAACCTGCACATGTGCAGTGGAGACCAGTCTACAGGAGCACAGGGCACACTGGTGAATGGGGCTTTTGCTGTACAGACATGAATTATATCTTATATCTATATATTATATAATCTAGACCAGGGGTCCTCGACCTTTTGGACCTCAGGGCCCAACTTTTTCTGTAAAGAAGACTTACCTGGGGCCCAGTATATAATATTATATTCTTTTGATTTCATGGCCTTCGGGAGGGTGCCCTTTGGCCCTATGGTTAAGAATCACTGATCTGTAAGACTCATGAAGATGGTACACTAACTTTCTGTCATTATTTGAAAAACAAGCCTTGTTTCTGAATCCTAGTTTTAATAGTTTTGCTTTTTCAATACATTTTCTATGTGAGCTTTAAATGTCTGATTTTCTTCAGTTATTATTCCAAGGTATTTAGATGATGATACAAAATGGATGGGTGTTCCCTGTATGGTGGTCAATTTGGTCAGTTCTGTTGGAGAACAACATAGCCTTTGTCTTAGTTGCATTTAATATTAACTAAAGTGGTAAAAGCTGAACTAAACTCTGTCAGAGGAAGATTGCAGGTGTGAGCTCCAGAGGCTGCACGAGCTGTGATTCATGACTGGTGTAGGTGCTTGGGTTTAGGGAGTGACCATTCAGATCAGAGAGAGACATTTCAGGTTTAAACACACTGGATTTCAGCGTTGACACTGGCAACACAAACGAGAGACTGATGTGAGGCTCATTCTGTTTTCTGATTGGAAAATCATCTTGAACCAAAACACCAAATTATAACATAAATGACTTGGCCATCATGTCCAATGTTTTTGTGATTAAGAATACATAAAAATAAAAAAAAAGTGTGTGTGTCACATCTCAGTGGAGGTGGCTCAGATCTCATATAATGTGTTAATCCAGGTTTAAAAGTGACAGCAGTCTAGGGGTGCAGGGAGATCAAATAACTTGTCTTTATGTAACACATCCTGTAGATCCAGGAGATGTTCTGAAGGTGGACCATCAGCATATTAGAGTTTGAATGTTTTGACGGCAGTATGAGCCTACTCGTGACACAGTGATTCAATGCACTAGAACATGTAATAGTAATAAGAGTGTAGATGAGGCCTGTGCGCTGTCACTGTAGCCAGTATTGGGGAACCATAAGTTACACTTTACTTGTCACTAGACACTAGTAAAAATGTAATACTAAGTTACATCCTACAGCTTTTTCACAAAATATTTGTGTAGTTTGTGTGTGAATGTAGTGTTCAAAGAGATGAGTTGTTGCTATGACGATGTGTGATATGATCACAGAATATAGGCTGTGTAGAAGTGGACTGAGGGAGTGTGTGATGTCACCCACAGCTTTGGCTCCAGCCAAATGAAGCCAATACAGGCTAGTAGTTGTAGTGACTAATCTACAACCAGGGACCATATTTGGAAATCCAAGCACATGTACCATACCAACAAAAGATCCAATCAGGAGCTAGGTTTTTGAAGGTACTTACCTCTTCCCATCTGCACCTCTGGTTTGGCAGGAGAGGGACACTTAGTAACGAGGCATGATAGTTTTCTAATGCTTGCTATGTCTATCTTTATTTCAGGTCAAAATAGTGAAATTGTTTTTATATCACAGGATCATGTAGAGTGGGTTAAATTTTAAGACCAAAATGATGAATGACAACAGTAGTTATAGAGGGAGGAGCAACATTTTTGCAATAGAATGTGAATTGGAGTCCGATTCTCACCGCTGCTCACGTGCTGTTTCTAGCAAGCTAGATATATCTATCTATACTTACAGTGTATGTCTGTGATGTGCAGTGGGTAAGTGTGTGCTGGTGCACCTCGGTCAGGTACATGTAAACACAGCTTTGCGTGCAGCCTCCTGAGCTCTCTTATGGAGTTAACAGGCTTTGTGTAAACACTCGGACATTGAAACTTCATTGCTTCCTTCAAGAAAATCCTCTTTGGTCCAACCCTGTAGTTCAGAGAAGTTCCAGGTCAAAGTGAACTGCAGTCCAAGGTGAGGGGCATCTGCAGCTGTGAGGCTGTGGTCTCGGGTGTGAGGGGCAGGTGCTCCTCTGCTCCAGCTGTGGTCTATATGCTAGAAGCTGGACATGTGAGTGACCCAGACTTAGTGTCCCCCGGACGAGGACCCACACTAAGTTGCCTAAAGCTTTTGGATTTGTGAGGGCCAGTGGAGGCTGGAAGGACAGTCCGAGACAGTGTTGATCTGGGAGTTGATTCCAGAGTAAATTGGCTGCACTCCGAGCTCTGGATTAGACCTGGGCTTAATACCTTTACACTAAAAGGCCTGTCCAGCAATCTGCTGCCAGGGCAGCCACACTAATCCACAACAACAACAACAAAGAGTGATCTGCAGTTATCTACTGTCACCCTCTGTCAGCATGAGTGACCCACCGTTACCCTGTGTCATCCAGAGCACCCACTGTCCCCCTATGTCACCCAGAGTCCCCCGCTGTCCTTCTGTGTCATTGTCCCCTGTGTTACCCACCATCCCCCAGAGACACCCACTGTCATCCAGAGCAACCACTGTCACCCATAGTCACCCACTGAGCCACCCAGTGTCACCCTGTGTCACCTTGTTTAACCCCGTGTCACCCTCTGTCCACCTGTGTCACCTGCTGTCCACCTGTGTCACCCGCTCTCCCTCTCATGTGTCAGAGGGTGAAAGGGATGTTGTGGAGGTGAAGCCAGAGGAGTGTACTTTCTTTGTGCTGGCTTCTGAAGATTGCAGCAGTTCGAGCCAATTATATTTTTGGATCACTCCTTTACATTTTCTGTGATTCTGTGTAATGTTATGGTGCTCTTATATTATGCTACATCATGATGTTGACTTGTAAAAACCTGTCCTTACCTGTCTGTAGATTTCATGTCTATGTGGCAATTATTTTCCATGAAAACATATTTACAACCAGTGTTTTTGTGTGTGTGTTTGTGTGTGTGTGTGCAGGAGGTCCGCGGTGGAGGAGTACAATGCTGAGAGCTTCTCCTCCCTGCTCCTCGTCGTCACCTTGTTCTCCATGACCTGAGAGTGCCAAAGAGAGCCAGAAGAAATTCACAACAGGCAGAAGCTAAGGAGGCCAGGAACCATCCTGCACCTTTGTCAAAGTTTGCTTTTCATTTGCCACAATGGCAGAGACAGAGGCAAGTGCAGCTCATGCGGTGGATGAGGATGGTAAAACCGCAGAGAGCACCCCGGCAGAACCAGAACAGACCCCCGCCAAGGCACCAGAGCAGCCTGAGGTCAGTGCAGAGGCCAACAGCAAAGACACTGTGAACAAGGAGGAAGTGGTGGCTGATGGCACAGAGGCCGAAGCTGCACTGGAGGCATCAGAGACACCTGAGGCACCAGCAGGGAGTGAGGGTGAACACGCCGACGCCACCGAAGCAACCTCTAGTGCAGAGCACAAGACATCACTATTGGACTCTTTCCTCCACAAGAGTGGCCTGGGCAAAGTCATGGGCTCAAGGAAGAAGAAAGAGAGCCCAGCAGCAGGAGCAGAGGAGACCACTGCTGAGGGAGGCACCAAGGATGGAGAGAAGAACGAAGAGAAGAGTGGAGAGGAGGCCCAGGCAAATGCAGAGGAAGAAGAAGCAGCAGAGGGAGAGGGAGAGAAGGAGGGAGAGAGGGCAGCAAAGGAGGAGGACAAGAAAGATAAGAGTAAAAGTGCAGAGGCCAAGTCTACAGTGAGAGACTTCATCAGAAAACCTGTGGCCCGCATCTTCTCGCATCGTAGCACTGACAAGAAGGACGGCTCAGAGCCCCAGAAACACGTGAAGGTCCGCTCCAAATCCCTGGATCGAATTGAGGATGCAGAGGCTCTGAACACCACAGATCCCAGCACAGAGGAGGGGGCCACCGGGGGAGCGGAGGAGGAAGGAGAGCTCAAAGCCTCGTCAGCTCAGGCTAAGCACATGAGGCGCTGGCATTCTTTTAAGAAGATGATGGCTCAGAAGACACACAAGAAGAGCAGTGGGGGAGGGGAGGACGGGAAGGAGGAGGGCGCAGAGGGTGAGGGCGGTGGAGACTCATCCACACTGGACTCCAAAGAGTCCGGGCAGAAGCGTTGGAAGCTCAAGCGCTCCTGGACCTTCCAGGGCCTGAAAAGAGACCCATCCATAGTTGGCATCAGCAGCAAGGCCAAGGGTGCAGACAAAGAGGCGACAGAGGGTGCCAAAGGGGAGGAGGAAGCAGGGGAGAGTGGAGGAGAGGCCCAGGTCGAGGGAGCTGAGGGGCCCAGTGCAGAGGGAGGGGAGGAGGAGAAGAGCACCACCGCAGCAGGGGTGGGAGCTGTCACACAACACGCCAACGAAATCTGGACCTCCTTCAAGAAACGGGTCATCCCCAAGTCCAAGCGCACAAACACAGAGTGTGCCCCGGAGGAGGACGCAGCAGGTACTGTCCCTCACAAACAGATTTTGTTTGTGCTTACCTGCCATCATTTCTACTCTGCTATTCTGCAAGCATACAGCACAGAAGTCTAGTTAAACAAAAAACTATTTGTTATTGATTAGGGCTTTTGTGTTGTTGCATAACTGTCTGACATAGCTCCTCTGTTCTGTAGGTGAGGAGGGCAGCTCTGAAGAAGGTAAAGATGGAAAATCAGCGAAGGCAAAACGCTCCCATTTTGGCCGAGCTGTGTCGCTGAAGAACTTCATCCTGCGAAAGGGCAAGTCCACCAGTGTAGACATGAGTGAAGGAGCTAAGGAGGAAGAGGGAGCAGCGGACGGAGAGGAGGCAGATGCCAGTGCCCAGCCTGCTGCAGATGGTGAGTCTGTCCCCCCAGCAGAGGGCAAAGACGGGCAGCCAACTGACACTGAGGCTCCAGCCAAAAGCCAGGCTGAGGAGGTGAAGAGCGCATCAGAGGAAAAGAAGGAGGAGAAGGCTTCAGAAGACCACCCTCTGACTAACTGTGAGAACGGCTGCACCAATGGCACCGATGACAGTGCACACAATCACCAGGACGAAGACTCCACCAGCCCCGTCAAAAAGAGCAAGGTGTCTGGAGACAACGCCAAGATCATAAACACCACAGCGCCCTGCAACAGTGGTGAGTCCCCGCTGCCCCACCTGGACACCAGCAGGGGGGGCACTAACCACACTCACAGCCTCCAATACATGGCAGGTGACAGGGGACAGGGGGGGTCAGAGAGCGGTCAGGAGAGCCCAGACGAAAACATGAGGAGGAGGAAGGGACAGATCCGGGAGGCGGCTGTGGCCATAGTGGAGAATGTGATGTCAGCTGCAACAGATCAGTTAGAGAGAGAGCTGTGCACATCCAACGGTCACTGAGTCGTCCTGTAGCGTGCGCGTGTCTATCTGGGCTGTGGAGGAACAGAGCTGGTGCTGCAGTGAATGACCCGAACCCTAATAACCCCAACACAGACACTCCCTACATGTACACAGAACTCCTCGTGCGCTACACACAAATCAGACCCACACAGATGTGCTCCGAGGGCTACGAGGTGCCCAGTCATTTAGCCTTAGCTCTAAAACTTTCACTCTGTGGTCACTCTGTGGTCACTGTGGAGTCTGTAGCTCAGGTCACTCTGTGGTCACTCTGTAGTCACTCTGTAGCCACTCTGTAGTCACTCTGTGGTCTTAACTCCACATGAGGCACACTGGAGTGGTGAGGTGAAGCTGCAGACCACAGGGTCCTGTCCAGAGAGGACATCTGTGGAGACCTCAGACAGAACTTCTGGCCTCTTGTGTCCTTGCAGCTTATGATGTGAAGGAACAAAAGCCTGAAGTCACCGTTTACCTTTGCCTCCTTGAATCCTGAGCTGTCTGGCTGCAGAGCTGTGACACCCCACACTCTGACTCTGCTGGTGTCTATGGGGGAGGTGTAGTCTAGGCACGGAACGATACTGAAATTTGGTTTCAGGATGATCATGACCAAAATAATCACAATTAGCAATTATATCAAGATAATCAAAGTTGCTGACAGTTTAAAAATGTTATGGATTTGAATAATTTAAACAATAAGTAGCTTTTTTTCTACACATTTTGGAGATTTATGGTGAGTATCTTGTTGGCAATTATCACAATTATGTAAAATATCTGTGAATGATAATTGTCTACCCTTTTTATCAAGAGAAACCACACTATTGTTTATTGTCCTATCCCTACTACAGACTGTGCCTAATGGAGTCAGCGACATGTTTCACTAAAACCTCGCAGCACCTGCCACACCAGCTCTTCTGCTCCTGTCATAACCCCGTTTTGCTCACCATGACTGTGTTTGTTCATATCACTGTGATTCTGCAGACGTCATTTAATCCTTATTTTCTGTTATATCGTTTACCAGACCAAAAGGCGGAAAACGTGTGAGGCCACACAAAGAGGATTAATACGGCCTGGGATCCGCTGAGCACCTCCCAGAAGCCCCCTCCCTACCCCTTTCCTCACCTGTCCCACCCTGCCCCTCCCCTGCCCTGCCCCTGTCTTGTCCCCGTCCTCACCTGTCCCCTCACCCCAGTGCTCGCCCCCCCGCCTCGCCCTCCTGCACTCACCCCAGAGCTCTGACCCTGTCCCCTGGGCCCAGAGCTGTGACCGGGCTTTCACGTCCACGCCCCTCCCATACACACCAATAACCACGTGTTAACAGTCACAGTGTGAGATGCAATTAACATAGACAAAAAATATATATGATCATTTCTGACAAAGCAATAATTTAGATCTTTCTTATGACCCTTATTTGTAAACGACCTCCATTTTGTTTTCTGTGACATTTTCTATGGTCTTAAAGATAGAAAAAAAGAATACGGCTGCAGCCCTGTGGTTGGCCTGCTCTCTGCGTGTGCCCGCAGAGATTCTTAGTTTGGTAGCGCCCCCCTCCCCTCCCTCCCCGTCGTGAGCCCCGTAGGAAGGCAGCACCATGGACTGTACATATGGACTGCTCCACTGCACTGTCTCCACTCATGTGATGTTCTAGCTCCCTCTGTGTACACTACACCACAAAGAGTATGTCCAGATGTTTCTCTTCTTTGCTTTGTATTCTCCCATTTTGTAAAAAAGACAAAAAATCTCCTCTCACTGAGCCACTGTCCCATGTTTTGTTGTTTGGATATTAATGATAATGTTTTGTTGCTTCAGGTTTTCATATGTTGGATAGCAAACTGTCGAGACAAAAAAGAAAATAAAGATTCAAATCTAACAACTAATCTCAGATGCTCATGCTCTTCCTGTGTGTGTGTGTGTGTGTGTTGGTGAAAGTGTGTAGGGGGTATGTGTGTGTGTGTGAGTAAATACATCAATAGTACTGTTATTTGTCCTGAGGGGCAGTTTAAGCACACCGAGCAGTAAAATACTATAATAACAGGAAGGCTCAAACAAAAGTCTTTGTGTAGCTCAGTAGGATCATCACATCAAGTGTCATGGCAGTCTGAGGAGACTAACCATCAGGACAAAAGTGTCCCTCCTGTGTGTCCTGTAGCATCAGAGCAGCCTCCAGGGGGAGCAGGTGAACTCTGCAGTGAAACGTAGTGTAGGCAAAGCTGCAAGTTTATTTAAAAGTTCAATTTACAGCAGAGGTCACAGAGCTGCTCGAGCTACACTTGCCCATACTGTCTCTCCGCTCTGGTGCTTCATTCAGTGATGAGACCGGCCATTCCCTCAAGTGTTTCCTCTGGAACGTGTTCTGCCATATTTGTTGTAGAAAGTCCATTATTGGCCAGCACAGCTCCATGCAGTGTCGCCATGGATACAAGTGCTCAAATCACAAAATCCAATAGTCCTTAACTTCTGTTAAGAACTCTTCTGTTCTGTTGCACAACTTCACTTCTTGCTTAGTTAAAACCCCCAAATCTTCAATTAAAAAATGTAAATAAATATTTTAAAACTTTAATGTATTCTCAGTGTGCCAGGCAGTTAGCCACAAGAGCAGTTGACCACGGTCGACAACCATGGAAACCATGTGTGAACTGTGTGTGTATGGGGGTATCCATGTGCGCGCGCGTGTGTGTGTCAAGGGTATGAGCATGTGAGTATGTGTGTGTGCATGTGTGCGTATGTGCGTGTGTGCATGTGTGCGTGTGTGCATGTGTGCGTGTGTGCATGTGTGCGTGTGTGCATGTGTGCGTGTGTGCATGTGTGTGTGAATGGAAGCAGCTTTGTGCTCGAACATCATTGGACACTGTGTAATCTGCCCTATAATCCCATCTCTTTACATAACACGGTAATGAGTATTACACACACACACACACACACACACACATACATAC
>NW_026571541.1:2332832-2404210 GCF_026225935.1 Boleophthalmus pectinirostris | reverse complement strand
GTTTGTCTCATTGTTGCTGCTCTAGTGCCCCTGTTGTTCATTTCCATCCTTTGCCTGTCCATATTTGTATAGATTTCTAACTTTTTTTTCACATTGAAATATGATGTGTTCCCTTAATTTTTTGAGCAGTATAATATCATCAACTCTCAGTGGAGTCTCTCAGAGATCTCAATTATTATTATTAATATATTATTAGTATTGAAGAAAACTGAGGTACCCAATAGCAGTCACATGCTGTCGGGCCCAGCAGTTTTTTTGTTTATTGTTTTTTTTTTTTTTTTTTTTTTTTTTTTTTTAAACCAAAATAACAATAGATCACGTCTGAATCTTATGTGTTTCACAAATTAAGAAAATAAGGCTGGAGAAGGACATGTGTCACAGTGGACCTGGACCCGTGGAAGTGAAAACAGGATAGACTGGAGCAATGAGTCAGGAGAATAAAGACGACTCACACATCACTCTACATATATCGGAGGGTAAGGCTCTAAAATGTTGATTTTGCAGAATAGGCCTGACCTCATCTCTGCTGTAAGAATGTTTATTTATGTTTTGTCCAATTAAAGGTGCACTGTGTAACTTTCTGATTGGGAGTCTGTCACCTTCTTGTTTCTATGGATATGTCATTGTTCTGCCAGGTATGTTCCACAATGTGACATTAAACATTATTGGAGCGACAGTGGCTCAGTGGTTAAAGCAACGATCCCCTGACCCGAAGGTCACAGGATTCCTGCTCAGACCAAGTTCTGTTGTTGTGTGCTTAGGCAAGACACTTCCCCTGCATTATTATTATTATTATTATTATTATTATGGCAGCCAAGACAGCCCCACAACACCCAGATACTCAGGACAGATCTTATCCACCTCTGGAGCCTCAGAGGAGCTTTAACCACCTGAGAGACTTCAGCCAGAGTGACGGACGAGTCTTTCTCTGAGCCCCCATCCTCTGAACCCCCATCCTCTAAGCCCTCAGTCTCTGAACCCCCAGTCTCTGCTACTACAGTCCCTGACAAAAGTCTTGTCACTTATCCATTTTGTAGAAACAAAAGCTTATAACCTGACTTTAAATGAATTGATTGGTTTTAGAAATGTCTCATATGAAAGCTAAAACCCTCCCAAATTATGCTCAATATACTAAAATAAATTTGCTTCACTGAAGAAAGATTGATCATTTAATGAAGACAGAAAGGTCAGATTTTGGCAAGACAAAAGTTTTGTTGCCTACAGAAAATTGAACAAATAATTTACTTCAAATACAAAAATATGTTGCATAACGTCAGTGAATGAAGTAGTGGTGCTGTGAGATCCATATTTAATATCTTGTATGACTTCCAGGAGCTTGAAGGACGCATCCATGCGGTTCAACAATGATTCATACAATTTGTTGATGAAGTCATCAGGAATAGCAAAGAAAGCGTCTTACATGCCTCCCAGAGTTCATCAAGATTCTTTGGTTTTGCCTTCCATGCTTCCTCTTTCATTCTACCCCAGACATGCTCAATGATGTTCATGTCTGGTGACTGGGCTGGCCAGTCCTGGAGCACCTTCATCTTCTTCGCCTTGAGAAACTTTGATGTAGAGATAGAAGTATGCGATGGAGCACCATCCTGCTGCAAAATTTGACCCCTTTTATGGTTGGGAATGTAAGAGGAGCTAATACTTCTTGATATTTTAGGCTATTGATATTTGCCTTCCACCCTGCAAATGTCTCGCACACTCCCATACTGGATGGAACCCCAGACCAGGATTTTTCCACCACCAAACTTAACTGTTTTCTGGGTGAATCTTGGATCCATGCGGGCTCCAGTAGGTCTCCTGCAATATTTGCGGCGGCTGTGATGTAATTCAACCGAGGATTCATCTGAGAAATCCACCTTCTGCCACTTTTCCAGTGTCCATCCTTTTAGCAGGCTGTGGGCCTTGGCAAATGCCACACAGTTTTTTTTATTGCCTTTTGTTTAGTGCTGGTTTCTGTGCACTGATTCGACCATGGAGGCCATTTTGAGACAGAATTCTACAAACTGTTGTGGTTGACACAGGGACTTGAGGTGACCAGGTCTGGTGGAGTCTGCTGCAGTGGAAAAGGGGCTGGCCTTGGATTTTCGAATCAACAAACGGTCCTCCCGAGCAGTTGTCTTGCGGGGTCTGCCAGACCTGGGCTTGTCAAAAACATCTCATTTCAGATCTTTTTCTTATTCTTTGTACTTGACGCTGAGACACATTGAAGGTGTCACCACCTCAGCAGTGGATCTGGTCTTCAGCCTCTTGATAATTAACGCTTTGGTCTCAGGGTGGATCTTAGGCATGTTGTCAGAGGTCAAGTTGCAGTTGATGTGAAGGTCTGGTGTGCTGGGGTTCTTTTTATACACACCCACTAATTGATTGATCAGTAACTGATCACAGGTGAGGCTGTAATCTAGGATTGGGTGCATCATATGACAAGGCGACAAGACTTTTGTCTTGCCAAAATCTGACCTTTCTGTGTTCATTAAATGATCAATCTTTCTTCAGTGAAGCAAATTTCTTTTAGTATATTGAGCATAATTTGGGAGGGTTTTAGCTTTCATATGAGACATTTCTAAAACCAATCGATTAATTTAAAGTCAGGTTATAAGCTTTTGTTTCTACAAAATGGATAAGCGACAAGACCTTTGTCAGGGACTGTACATTCTAGAGTTTACACTGTAACAGTTTTGGTGAATCTCTGCTCCTCCCTCCTGAGGCGTTGGACAGTTTACCAGAGCTGGAAAACAAGCGGTCCAGTTTGTGTATGGGTGCTTTTAGACATGAGGCAGAGTAAGCTCTGCGCTTCGGAAGAACTGAAGTTTGTGTTCTGTCTGGATGTAAATTTTTTGTAAGACTCCCACAAACAGTGTCATAGATGAAGTTACAGAGCTCAGACTGAACTCTGAAATTATAGTTGTTTGACGAGGACACTGAACCTGCCCCATCCTGTCTGTGTCACTGTGTATCGAAAACTATGTGAGTAATGCTGAGCGTCAGGCTGTGCAGGAGCATCCACATTTACACCTGTGTCAGATCAGACCACACCCAGCAGAGGGAGGAGCCACACTGTAGCACTGTGACTCAAGGAGCAGGCCTAAAGGAGCCATCTATACAGAGCCACCTCCAGCCTAACAGGTGATAGCACTTTACCTGGCCCGTTTCACTGTATGGCTATGTGGCATTTATTCGATTACAAAACATGTGTGCGTAGTCACCTTTCCACAGACCTGATCTATAACTTGGAGACACTTGCTGTCACCATGGAGACACATTGCCAAAGTTAGAGATGGTGAACAGATGGTAGACCAGAAAAGTGACAGGGCCTATAACAGCCTACAATTTAAGATATAGTTGTAAGTATATAAGTGTGGAAGTATAATTATGTAGCTCTTCTTTTCCACACTACACACGCTCTATTTCCCTTCAGTAGGTTAACAGTAGGCTATACAGTCGTATATTTGGTAGAAGTGATGTGGAGGTGTACACAGCTCTAGTCTCTATAAGGGGGATTTATTATGTATGCCTAAGGTGTGACCAGACACTCACACTCACAGAGCACAAGTCCCTCCAGCCCAACACCCCAGCCCCCCTCCAGCCCACACTCCGCTCCTCCAGCCCACCCTGTGTCTGCTGCTATCTGCTGGAGGAAGAGGGAGCGACACGGGAGGAAGAGGAGCGGTATAGAGTAAGTCAAAAGTTTTGACACTGACGCGCGGGGAACTATGAACCTACATGCCCCTGCTTCTGTAGTACTTGTACTAATAGTAGTAGACTTGTACTAATAGTAGTAGTGTAGCCTACTACTACCGGACGGGACTCCTACTGTACGTCTTCTGTAACGTCAGGTCGGGCACTAGGACCTGATCCGTGCGCTCCGCCCCGTGTACAGTATGGAGTGTACAGCTGTGGGCCGTGGGCAGGGCGCGGGGCAGGCGCGGGGCAGGGCGGGGCAGGAGAGCTGAGGTGTAGGGAGCCGTGGCCCAACTCAGTGCGCAGTCCGGGCACTCTTCACTTGTCCCTCCGCTCTGTCTGTCCTCCGTGTCCCCGCTGCTGCAGGTAAGTCCCGCTGCTCTGTGGAAATGTGAGCTCTGGTTTTGTTGACACGGATTCGTGTGCGCAGCGTCACCAGCCACGCTCTGGACACTTTCCGTGAGGCCTCGGTGTTTAGTTTGTCTGGTTTCTGGCTGTGTAGCCCGTATTGAACTAACTATGTGTGAAATGATTGTGTCATAAACTTCTTTTGTAGAAAATCCACCAAAATGTATCTTGGCAGACAGCTCCTGGGAGGCATCATATCCGCCATCAGGTGAGTGCCTCTCCTGTTCCTGACCGAGAAAAAGTGCGAGAGGTAAACAAACACAGATCCATGACAAACAAGCATTTACCGGAGAATTTCCTGTTTCTGCAACCAAAGCTGAACATGGGCTCTCCACAGGGCGCAGCAGTGAGGATGAGGATCTAGGTTATTAGAAAATAGAAACCAGCACAAAGTTTGAACAAGGCTTATATAAAACAGCACGTCAGAGGAGAAGTGTACTGCGCTGTGGCTGCTGTTTCTTTGTCTGCATTGACCGGCTCATAATATGACATTTGATTGATCTGTTTGTTTAATGACCAGGTCAAGTACAAACTTTTTTATTGTAACGATTCTAAATATGTTTTTATTATGAAGAATTGATAATAAACTTTTTGAACTTGAACTTGAACCTACTGTGAGCAGAGTCACCCCTCCACAGATCTGATCTATAACTTGACTTGGTGGCCAAACCTGCTCTCCATGGAGATAGATATGTATAATGCCATACTGTGGAACATCTCCATGGAGACTTGCAAGTGCCGTTCACAAAGTCTGCTTAAATAAAGCTGCAAATGCATCTGCCCCTGGGAGTAACGCAGAGTACAGGACTTCTGTTGTTGCCATGGTGACAATAATCAAGAATCATGTAAAACTGGTGCTTCTTCTCACTGCACTGGACCCTAGACATGACACACTGTAGATGTGGTCTACTGTGAAACTGCAGTACCATCACACACCTACATGGACATTACTAATGTGAATACAGCCTTCTGTAGTAGTATGGTAGTACTGTGAGTGCAGTAGTACTGTGTAGTGACTCACTGTTGTTTCTTTGTAGTAACTTCGACCCTGCAGACTTCAGACCCTCAGACCCTGTGAGTATCACACAGGACACTTCACTGGATTCTGTGTACACATGTCTCTGGTCCCCTCTGTCCTCTGGGCCCCTGGTTCCCATGTCTCTGGTCCCCTGTCCCCTTTCCTCTGGTCCCCATGTCTCTGGTCCCCTGTCCCTTGTCCTCTGGTCCCCATGTCTCTGGTCCCCTGTCCCCTGTCTCCTGTCCTCTGGTCCCCATGTCTCTGATCCACTGTGTCCTCTGGGCCCATGGTCCCCATGTCTCTGGTCCCCTGTCCCCTGTCTCCTGTCCTCTGGTCCCCATGTCTCTGGTCCCCTGTCCCCTGTCTCCTGTCCTCTGGTCCCCATGTCTCTGGTCCACTGTGTCATCTGTGCCCCTGGTCCCCATGTCTCTGGTCCCCTGTCCTCTGTCCTCATGTCCCCTCTCTGTAGACATCCTCATGTGTGACACATGTCCCTGTTGGGTGCAGCCTCCTCCACGCAGACCCCTCAACTTTGCTGAGACCCATGAGAGCGATGAGGAGAAGAAGTTCAGACTGACCTTCCAGCAGCTCGCTGGAGATGTGAGTACAACACAGTACACACTGTAGTACACACTGTAGTACACACTGTAGTATACACTGTAGTACACACTGTAGTATACACTGTAGTACACACTGTAGTACACACTGTAGTATACACTGTAGTACACACTGTAGTACACACTGTAGTATACACTGTAGTACACACTGTAGTATACACTGTAGTACACACTGTAGTACACACTGTAGTACATATTGTAGTACATACTGTAGTATACACTGTAGTACATACTGTAGTACATACTGTAGTACATACTGTAGTACACACTGTAGTATACACTGTAGTACATACTGTACTACACACTGTAGTACATACTGTAGTACATACTGTAGTATACACTGTAGTATACACTGTAGTACATACTGTAGTACACACTGTAGTACATACTGTAGTATACACTGTAGTACACACTGTAGTATACACTGTAGTACACACTGTAGTACACACTGTAGTATACACTGTAGTACACACTGTAGTACACACTGTAGTACACACTGTAGTACACACTGTAGTATACACTGTAGTACACACTGTAGTACACACTGTAGTACACACTGTAGTACACACTGTAGTACATACTGTAGTACATATTGTAGTACATACTGTAGTATACACTGTAGTACACACTGTAGTACATACTGTAGTACATACTGTAGTACACACTGTAGTATACACTGTAGTACACACTGTAGTACATACTGTACTACACACTGTAGTACATACTGTAGTACATACTGTAGTATACACTGTAGTATACACTGTAGTACATACTGTAGTACACACTGTAGTACATACTGTAGTACACACTGTAGTACACACTGTAGTACACACTGTAGTATACACTGTAGTACACACTGTAGTACACACTGTAGTACACACTGTAGTACACACTGTAGTACACACTGTAGTATACACTGTAGTACACACTGTAGTACACACTGTAGTATACACTGTAGTACACACTGTAGTACACACTGTAGTACACACTGTAGTACATATTGTAGTACATACTGTAGTATACACTGTAGTACACACTGTAGTACATACTGTAGTACATACTGTAGTACATACTGTAGTACACACTGTAGTACACACTGTAGTATACACTGTAGTACATACTGTACTACACACTGTAGTACATACTGTAGTACATACTGTAGTATACACTGTAGTATACACTGTAGTACATACTGTAGTACACACTGTAGTACACACTGTAGTATACACTGTAGTACACACTGTAGTGCACACTGTAGTACATATTGTAGTACACACTGTAGTATACACTGTAGTACACACTGTAGTATACACTGTAGTACACACTGTAGTACACACTGTAGTATACACTGTAGTACACACTGTAGTACACACTGTAGTACACACTGTAGTATACACTGTAGTACACACTGTAGTACACACTGTAGTACACACTGTAGTATACACTGTAGTACACACTGTAGTACACACTGTAGTATACACTGTAGTACACACTGTAGTACACACTGTAGTACATATTGTAGTACATACTGTAGTATACACTGTAGTACACACTGTAGTACATACTGTAGTACATACTGTAGTACACACTGTAGTATACACTGTAGTACACACTGTAGTACATACTGTACTACACACTGTAGTACATACTGTAGTACATACTGTAGTATACACTGTAGTATACACTGTAGTACATACTGTAGTACACACTGTAGTACATACTGTAGTATACACTGTAGTACACACTGTAGTACACACTGTAGTACATACTGTAGTACATACTGTAGTATACACTGTAGTACATACTGTAGTACATACTGTAGTACATACTGTAGTATACACTGTAGTACATACTGTAGTACATACTGTAGTACACTAGGGCTAGGTATCATTAAGGAGTTGCCGATACGATACATACCTCGATACACAGGCCACGATACGATACATACCTCGATACAGTGCAGTTTCTATTCGATGATATATTTCAAATCGATTCAATACGGTTCAATAAAAAATAAAGACTAAATCATGGCTGTGATACTAAAAGTCTTTGTTAAACCACTTCTTGTGCAAAGTTCATATGAAACACAAACATTTTAATCCTCAAAACAGTAAAAATGTCAAATTTGTTGCATAAATGAGTTTCCTTTCACTCCACAAGCAACAAAACTGTACCTGAAACAAAATAATTTAGTAAAACACACCTAAAAATACTCTTGGTGATATATCGATACAATAGCCCACGATATCAATACTGTATCATCACATTAAATGATACGATATATCGATATTCTGATATTTTTGCACACCCCAATAGTACACACTGTAGTACACACTGTAGTACATACTGTAGTACACACTCTAGTACACACTCTAGTACACACTATAGTACACACTGTAGTGCATACTGTAGTACATACTGTAGTACATACTGTAGTACATACTGTAGTACACAATGTAGTACACATCTTTGGAATATTGGGACAGTGAAAGTAATTATTATTAGGCCTTGAACAGTATTGCTGTTTCTTACATTTTGAATCTGCTCTTTCTGTAACATTTAAATTATTATAATTACTATGACCAGTATTCCAACAGTCTCTCATTATAATTGATTTGTGTAGTAGTAGTAGTAGTAGTAATAGTATTAGTAGTAAATCATTATGCAGATAATCATTATACACACACCGACACCACTAAAGCCCCTGCTTAGTGAGCTAGAGCCAGTACTTCAGGATCTGTTGGGGCTGGGCTTAGTACACGCACTCACACATGTACACACACACATGCACACACACACCCACACACACACACACACCCACACCCACACACACACACACACACACACACACACACACACACACACACACACACACACACACACACACACACACACACACACACACACACACACACACACACACACACACACACACACACATTCCTGTCATTGCCAGGCGGGGCGGCTCTGACTCATCCTGGGCGATGGTTGTTGGACTGGCCCGGCCTGTCTGAACCCTGGTCCACACACCGCTCAGGCACTCTCCACGGGACACACCCACTTTCTTCACTATTGGCATTTGAATAGATACTATTGTTACACAATGTGGACAAACATTTTACCCACAATGCATACTTCTCAGTAGTGTTCATGACACAGTTTCAGCAATTCAAGTGGAACTGTGTTTGACAGTCACACCAGATTAACCCAGACCTTTACGCTCTCCTCTAGTAAAACCTATGAAGAAAAAAATAACCTCTACATTAAAGCCATAGCATTTAATTTTTTTTTTGCCAAAAAAATAGACAAAATTATAAGCATGTTTTTCACTATGGATGTAGCACTGAAAAACATCAAAAAACATGCCTCCTTACTGCATGTGCTTGCATCTCCACAAACCTGACTCCTAATTGGCCAGGAGGAGTCAACTACTATCACTTTTACATTTTAATAGTGACATTCTTAAGGTTACAGTAAGCAGAGGACAGACTGTTTCAAACAGTGACTGTACAGTGTACTGCTCTAATAATAAAAAGAGTAGATTTGAGATCATGCATTTTGTAAAGTGTTTTGTTTGGTTTGCTCAAGATAAACACTGACCTATGCTGGAATGCTGAGGATCATTAGCTGATGCCCTAAAAGTGCAAATATCGACCAAATATATCATATATATAATATATATATCCCACATCTCAGTCTGACTTTATGGGAGAGTCACTATTTATGAAAAAAATAACTTTATTTAAAATCCTTAAACTAAACTGTTATTTGTCTTTAGTGATTTTGTCCAGAAATGATCCATAATGTACTGTGCGTCTGCAGTAGATCTGCGCGTCTGCAGTAGATCTGCGCGTCTGCAGTAGATCTGCGCGTCTGCAGTAGATCTGCGCGTCTGCAGTAGATCTGCGCGTCTGCAGTAGAGCTGCGCGTCTGCAGTATTGCAATAGGCCTGTTGTCATAAAATGGATTAATCAGTGGATTTGGAGTCGCAAACTCTGTATTAGTCAACTAAACATTTTATGTACATGATCAGGATTCAAATGGGACAAGAACAGAAAGGACTGAGTTAAACATTTTACATATAAATACACTTTTTTCTGCATGAGCTCTGCCTGCAGGTGTAGTGTTGTGAGTGCAGTTTGGCTCAGATACACAGAGATATGTGAGTGTTGAGAGCTTTTTAGTGGACTAATGGATGGGCAGCACATGTCTTTAGTCAACCACAGGCCTAATGTGTAACCAGAGAAGACACTGATGCACCAGTTTTAGTTTCATGTGGATAGGCCCAGTAAGTCCAGAGTTGTTAAACTAGGAACAAACAGCTCCATTACTCTGCTGTCTCCTAAAGCTGCAGGTGATTGAGCATGTGGTACTGAGACCTGTATGTTCACAGGACATGGAGATCAGCCCTGAGGAGCTCAAGAAGATCCTGGACAACATCTGCAGAAAGCGTGAGTCACCAAAACATAACATTGTTACTTCAAAAATAACTCCCAAGTACAACATATTTGAATAAACTACTACACATGTAACTGTCTGATTTATAATTTGAATTTAAAGGCCCATAGTACACTATTTTCTGATCTATGTTATTATGTAGTTTCCTCATCACAAACATATGTGGAGTTATGTTTTGTGATGATACAGGAAGTGCTCCACTGTGTTTTTAAACTCCATACACCTTCACTAGAATTGTTTTGATCAAATCAGCCCTGGAATTTCCTCTCTGCAGAACTAAAGGTAAGAGGAGCTGTTAACATGAAAACTACAGGATGTCACATGGTGGAACAGAGCAATTTGAGCTTTGGAGATGTAGAGAGATTAATAATAATTACTCAAACATGTGACTGAAACAAAACACAACTCAAGGTTTGTTTTTGAGGAGGGAACAGCATTAGAACATGACTTAAAGCTCACAATTTTGTCAAGTCAGTTTTGCATAATACAGGGCAAAATTTAAACAATGCACAAAATCAGGTATTTTTAATGAATAGACACAAAAATTTAGCAAACTAAATTATACTTGAAGGAGCGGTGGAAGAAACACAAATGTTCAACAGCTTTTTAGACTTAGTCACTGTGGGAAGAGTAACCACAACTTTTACTCAAGTAAGAATACTGTTACACTTTGCAGTATATTTGTCAAATAGAATATCCATAGTCAGTAGTCATATCTGAAAGTACTTGAGTAAATGCAGCTGAGCACTTCCCACCTCTGGATTTGAGTAGCAGTGGTGCAGTCAGTCAGTGTTGGCTCTTTGATCAGAGGGTGTCTGGTTCAAATCTATATTGAACAGTATTCCAGGAGAATTCTCCTTTGTGATGATGCTGTGTGTGTTGTAGGTGGTCTGGACATCGGTAATGACGGCTTCAGTATTGAGACGTGCCGCAGTATGGTGGCTGTCATGGATGTATCCTTCCACATGGGACCCTGGGGCCCCTGATGCCACCTACATGAGATCGTTGGTGTAATTTTGAGGACTTGATTCTTGGACTTGATTCTTGGACTTGAGTTGGACTTGACACTGCTCTGTTCTCTGTGCTGGTGTTGTGTTCTTTGACTTTCTCTCAGAGCGACAGCACAGGCAAACTGGGCTTCCATGAGTTCAAGTTTCTTTGGAACAACATCAAAAAATGGCAGGTGAGTTTTTACATAAGTTATCAGAGGGGTCAGAGGGGTCAGAGGAGGAGGCCAGGCCTGGTTAGGAGTTGGATGGAAGACATCTGGGAATTCCAGGTGCCCCAGTGGAGCAGCAGTGACTCTAGTAGAAACTGTTGTTCAACACAGACACTCCTTTAAGTGTGGGGTGTGTGTGTATTGGTGGTGGTGAGATGATGTGGCTACAGTAGTAGTTTACCACCACCAGATGTGGAGTGAATGAATAATGCTGTAAATGACCTTAATACTTAATAATGATATTGGCTTACACTTGTAATGTTCTTTAGGCTGGATGCAGCCCCTTGAGAGAGTGGAGAGAGCTACACTGTCTATTATATATACCTCTCATGTGCCCTTCATTTTTGAAACGTGTGTGTGTGTATGCAGAGCATCTTCGTGCAGTACGACAGGGACAGGTCCGGTCGCATCTCGTCTCGGGAGCTGCCCGGGGCCTTGGCGGAGGCAGGTGAGTGCAGCCAAAGGACACAACCACTGAAACAGAGCTGTCCAGTTACTCCAACTCTAACCATGGCTGTAATTACTGCTCTTATCAGAGAAGCTACAAATGCTCATTTCAAACTTAATGATATTTTGTTTTGAACATTACCCACATTATTAGTGTTTAAGTAATCAAGTGAAGTACTTTGAGCTGTTAGAGTGGTATTCTGTTTGAGGAATCCTGGATTGTCCTGCATGCAATGGTTGAGTGCTCAGAAGCGTTACCTCCCCCCCGTCTCCACTCACAGGACAGTACAACGGCAGATCTTTAAAAAATCTGACAACGCGTTAATTAAATGTTTTCTGGTGGACAGTGCTTATCTCCATGGAAATTATTGTTTTGGCCAGAATATTCCACATTATTGCATTAAATGTGCCTAGTATTTGTTCAGTTGCATGTGTTTTCATTGCTCCAAAGTAGCGTGTAAAACAATGATACTGATATATTCCCTCGTTTGGTTTCAAAGGACCTTCATTGTCATGGACATGGCCTCTGGATGCAGCTCAAATGTCTCATTTCAACAATTTCAAACATTTGAGGCCTTTGTCATTTGTAAACATTTGTCTTTAAAAAAAAAAAAAAAAGCCTTTACCAGCACACCCTAAAACACACTCTCACTGTGGCTCATCTCTCCAGAGATCTGACCTGTAAGCTGGCACGCACAGCACTGGAATAACTGAATGAACCTTTACTTGTAATAAGAAGTACAGGCCACATGTGGCGTCTCGTTCTTGTCTTAATGGTGATATATGAACATAAAGAGGGACTGTTTTACTTATTTATGGTATTACCTGTAACACAATCACCATCTTTCATTTTTGACACTCAAAAGTCAAAAGTTACTCCCCCTTCAGAGCACTATCACAACAAAATCAGCATGCATCACATCAATTTGTGAAGCTGTAGTTTGAGTGTGAATAGGGCCTGGGAGAGATCGCTGTGGATGACATCTAAAACCTCTTCATTCCTGTTTTAGTTGAGGGAACAATGTGATAGAAAGGTAAACGTTGATACCTCCTGTTTAATGCTCTACTGAGTCTGAGTAGCCGTAAATAAAAAAAATAATCATTGTGCTACTTTATAATAACTACACCTAATTAGCCTTAATATGTCACACAGAAAGACTTTATTCACAATGAACAATTAGTTTATTATGAATAATTCAAGATTAATAACTGTTTAATTAATACCTCTTTAAATAAAGAGCTCATACGACACTATTTCTGTCTGTGTTAAAAGGCAGTTTCCTCATCACAAATAAATATTACATAACTATTAATAAACTATTCATCACTGTGATTTAATTAAGGTGTTATTATAAAGTGTAACCCTTTTAGTGTTTAGTATTCCTCCTTTGAAGTAGCAGTACTTTTACATGAGTATCCCTCCTTAGCAGTGGTACTACTTTGACCTGACTATGCTTGATTTGCAGTAGCAGTACTTTTATGCGAGTACTTTCTCTGTGCACAGGTTTCCGTCTGAACGACCCGAGGAAGAAGACGGATGACTTATACAATCTGATCTTGCGTCGCTATGCCGACCAGAACGGAGAAATGGACTTCGACAGCTACGTGGGCTGCCTGGTGCGCCTGGACTCTATGTGCAGTGAGTCACCTGCCAAGAACTACCGTGGACCTGCTCCTGTCTTGCACCTGTTTTGCACCTGTCTTGCATCTGTTCTGCTCCTTTTTAAAAATTTTATTTGACATTTGACGCTGAGATTAAATTCTCTTTGTCAGGGGAGTCCTGGCCCCACAGAATGTTCTTGACTCTCCACTAGACATGGATCACTTTCACTTGCTTTCCCCTGGTTAGTTTTGGAGTGGATTGGTATGGCTCCAGCTGTGGTTAAAATCACCAACTGAGACGATTAGATGAGAGAGAAGGCAGACTCAGGTGAAAACAAGACAACAAAAATAAATTAAATTATAATCTGTCACCAAACACTGACTTGATCCTGTGATAAACCACCATAAATTGAGTCGACATGATCTACAAAACAAAGCCTAGCTGGAGTTGTATCCTGACTGGACTCTTTACTTTCCTGATGCAGGCTCAGAACGTCTCATGATGTTTGAACTTGAATTCATGCAAAGCTGTTCAGCAGTTCCTCACAGGATATGTAAGAGTTGTAGGGGCAGTGGTTCCCTATGCCACACAAGTAACTAGGATTCAAATTTTAAAAGGTAGTTCTGACACGTGTTTCCATATAAATGAGCCCAAAAGTCCAGTAAAAGCTCAAATATTCCTTTATTTTAGCATGAGCTTTGAACACTGTCAAAAGACTGTTCCTCATCAATTTGTAACACCTGGCATTGCTAATTAATGGTCTTAAATAGGCAGCAACCCACAGAAAACAAAGACATAGTGCCACACAGTGGCCAGAGGTGCATTTTGGCCGTTACACACCGGCCCCTTTGTTTTCTGCCGGGATCAAAACAATTACAAAATGAATGTAGCAAAAGGCCACAATGCAATAAGAAAATAATTCTAACTTCTCAAATTCATTGTACAATCCAGATAACATGATTTACTGTCCAAAATTTGCATTTTAGCAATCATTTAAGCAATTACACAAACTCCATATTTTATCTTGGCAAATTTAATCATTAATCATTCAAAACAGAATCATTAGTCCTATGCTTTCCACAGTTTTCTCTTGAAAGCTCTTGGGTGTTTTAGGTGGAAGAGAGCTCTTGCTTTATCCAAGCCCTTTGGAGGCCATGAGGGCGACAAACAGCAGTCACCTCTTGAGTCCATGTGTGGAAGTGAAAACAGTCCGACAGTTGTCTCCAATTTGTTCTTTGTCAACGAAAACTACATCCAAATCACCAGTCCTGCCCTGTCCTGTCATTTCCTCAGAGGGCCTCCTGTACCCTTTACCAATAGGGTTACAACAGCGTCCGGCCCTATGCCTTGACTGTTGGCCACATCGGAGGAATCAAAGATTTCAGAGGGTTGGATTTCACCTTTGGAGATTGAAGTGTCTGTTTCCCTTCACATGGAGATGATACATCAGATAAGTGGGTGGAATAAAGTCCACGACAGGAGAGGGCTCACCTGTCCTGGCCCCTGTGTGTTTGCCAGACACAGGAGAAGTGACCGGAGGAGTTCGTGCAGTTACTTTGTGTGGCAGTGGTTTCTCCGAATGTGGGCTTTTTAATTTATGGGACTCCAATCTAGGCTTAGACCTTTTAGACTTTAACAAATCAATTCAGCCTTCATTTCTAAAATTTCCATTTCCATATCCAGTTGTTCCTTTTTCCTTCTGATTATTGCCATTTGCTCTTCTATGGCATGTTTCTCCTTCAATAAAGACAGTCTGACCAGAAGCACTGCCTTTTCAGCCTCAAGTTGTAAATGAGCAGCAGCAATAGAAGAATTTAAACCTTTCATGACTAAATAACTGCTTTTTACAAAGTGAAATAAGTTCAGTGAAAGTTCAATAAAGCTGAACAAGTATTTTGTAAGCAAATTTTACTGTACACTGATTGAAGACAATTGTCCTCCTTTGCTTGATTCCCTTACATTAGTGTCCAGTTCAATCAGCTTAAGTCCGTTGCATAGATCTGTGTCCAAACTTTCTACACGGTCAGTCTGTGCAGTGTTCTTCACCACAGTCACCTCTGCACAAACTCCCATCTCTGTCCTTGTCCAAACCAATGCTGCTTCGCTGCCTTTCCTGTAGCAACCAAACGCAGCTCTCAGAGCCAGACTGCAGGTGTGGTGAGTGGTGCCAATCAATCCACTTCAGCTTGTTGTCTTCTGAGGAGTCTTTTGACTAATGTAGGGGCAGTGGCCCTATGCCACACAAGCCACTAGGATGCAAATTTTAAAAGGTAGTTCTGACACGTGTTTCCATATAAATGAGCCCAAAAGTCCAGTAAAAGCTCAAATATTCCTTTATTTTAACATGAGCTTTGAACACGGTCAAAAGACTGTTCCTCATCAATTTGTAACACCTGGCATTGCTAATTAATGGTCTTAAATAGGCAGCAACCCACAGAAAACAAAGACATAGTGCCACACAGTGGCTGGAGGTGCATTTTGGCCGCTACAACAGTTACAGAACACAATCAGATCTATTTTCTAACAAGTAAACTGTATTTTGAGAGGAAAAATGCAATTTTCAATCCTGGTTAAGATAAGATATTAGCAGATACTTCAACATATAGTATTGATATTGGTATAGGAACTGAAAAACATGTATTGGTGCATCCCTAAGAATGTACTACCATTTCACGTTGAAAATCACACTGAGTATTGAGTTTGAAATGTCCAGTACCCTGTCTTCCTTCCACTTCTGCTCCTGTCCTGCCTGCTCTAGATGTTTTAGCAATGCATTAATAATAATAACAACAACAGTAGTAGTAGTAGTAGTAGTTTTAATAATAATAATAATAATAATAATAATAATAATAATTATTATTATTAGTATTATTAGTATTATTATTATTATAACAGCAGCAGCAACAACAACATTTTATAGTGGGTTTTATAGTGATTTTGATGTCAACTTGAAGACGCTTCACAATAGTTTAACATAAAACATCATAGGACAAACAAAACCAAGTAGTGAGGAGGGAGCCAATAGTGCGGGTTAGAGGGAGGGAGGGGTAAAAGTGGTGTCGTTATGGCAATAGAACAGAGCAGTGTTGGTCTCGTGACAGATGTGTGGGCTGGAGGAAAAGGTGGTGCCTCTGTGGTCAGGGTGAAATGGTGCGCACAGGGGATGACGGACTTGGGACCGATGATGAGTTGTTGCAGTTGAGTTTGAAGAAGTTGGTGATGATCCAGGATTTTATGACAGCCTAAAACTAGTATCCGAACTAGAAATGAAGCTTTCCTGAATAACTTTGTTCCACCTTGTGATGTCATGTGGTGATACAGAAATTCACTGTTTCTAAACTCCAGAGACCTTATCATTACTGAACAAAAGGTAAAAGGAATGTAAAAAACTACCACATGACATCAGATGGTGGAACAGTACACAGCTCCGAGTATTCTGAGCTTTGGAGATGTAGACAGACTAATAATGAAGTGTTACTCGAACATTTGTGAATGAAACAAAACACCTCCAGGTCTGTGTTTGAGGAGGGAACAACATTAGAACATGGCCTAGAGCTCACAGGAGTTAATTTTGTGTGATACAGGACCTTTAATGTTGAAAATCACATTCTAAGGTTTAAATGTTTTTGGTATAATCACTGATTTGTATTAGTCTATTTCTTAGTATGGAAATGGTGTTTGAAAAGTTAGTATTGTGTCAGCTCTAGTGTGAACATAGGAGGAGGTTCTAATTTAATGTCTGTTTTTTCTCTGCAGGAGCATTTAAGACTCTGGATAAAGACAACAATGGAACCATCGACCTGGGCATAGAGGAGGTAAGACTCTGCTCAGCATTATAACGGCTTAAAGCTCTCAAGAGTCAATTTTATATAATATAGGACCTTTAAGTAAAAGTATTTGAGATAATGTTCTTCAGGTTTTTCAGATACAGTAACATCTGGTTATTATTGTAATGCTGATTTATTCTTTATTACAAAAAACATTGGACATAGTGTAAATTCTTTATGTCATAATTTGTTTTTTTGGTTCAAGATGATTATCCAATCAAAAAGCAGAATGAGCCTCACCTCTAGTTTGGGTTGCAAGTTTCAATGCTGAAATCCAGTGTGTTTAAACCTAAAAGGTCTCTCTCTGATATGAATGGTCTCTCCCTAAACCCCAGCACCTGCACCTGTCCTGAGTCAGTGCTAGTGCAGCCTCTGCAGCTCAGAGAGGGAATTCTGGAGGTTCTGAGCTTCACATAAGACCTGGTCTGTCCATAAACTGAGAATGAGACAAACTTGGCTGTGTCTCTATCTGCAGGTGAAGACTCTGGGGGCAGTTTAGATGTGATTGTAATAGGCAAGTTTCAGCTGACGTCATTGTTATTAAAAGCCCACGTTGCATGCTGGGAAATATTTTGGTCGGAGGCAAGAAACACGATAGCGGTCAAACACAGTGCATAACCTCGCATATTTCTCCCCGATAATGGTAAATTCCTGTTGCATTATCGGAGGCACAAATAGAAGCACGGAAGAAAGAAAATGTCTTTTTCGTATTCTGAGTGAAAAGAACCACTAACGGTGAATTAAACGGCTTTCAAACATCCGAGCAAACGTAGAAGATCCTAACAAACCGTGGACTCCAACAAGTTCAACAACACATCGAGACTCTTGGAGGTTTTCATCTTTTCTGCTGTGAATGACCCAGGAGTTTCCACCAAGTCATTGTGGATATCGCCCAAGTGAATGGTTGTCCAGGGAGTTGGCAATTCTGACCAGAAATTTGGTTTGGTCCAGGCTTTGTGAGGGTGATTTGTCGTCCGTCGATGCTTATGACCAATTTCTGGTCAAATGGTCTTGGGTCCTCTGCCGTTATAGTGGATAAATAACCGAATTAGTGTTTCTGCATGGCCGAGCACCAAAGTACATCTGTGACATGTTAGTGTCATATGAACCATCTCGCACTCTGAGGACTCAGGGACCGGCCTCCTTGGTGCCCAGAGTCAGTAGCGTTTAGGTTCATGCTTAAATAGTCTTCCGGGATCAATCCAGGTTTAACTGTGCATATACGTTTTCATTGCTTCTCTCGTCCGTCATTCTGTAAAGCACTTTGAAACTTTGTTGATTGTGTATTAAATTGCCTTGCCTTGCCTTTCTTGCCGCCGACCAAAACAATTCCCAGCACGCGCGCTTTTGTCAACAATGAAACTCGCATATACCATTTTTAAACTTTAAGAGACAAGCAGGTGACAGACCCTGGACTAGAAAAATGACAAAGTTACACAGTGCACCTTTAAGTACAGATTGTTAATAATTGTATTTTACTTTGGACTGGGTTATGTTTCAGCACTGCCTATTTGTATGTAGAATTGTCACTATATTACTTTTGCTCTCATACCCACCCCTCCTGAATCTGCTCATGTGTTTGTGTGGACAGTGGCTGGAGCTGACCATGTACTCCTGAGCTTGGAGCTACGGCGACCATCTTTGGGACCACACCCCCGCATTCCACTTGGGACCAAATTCTTGCTTTTTTTTTGGTGTGTGAGATAAATCCATAATAAATCATGTCATTTTACCACTCATGAGTCATCTGGTCATTTGTGAATGTGACTTCATTTCTCCTTTGTTTGGGATCAGGTCCACAAACTTGTCAAATTAATCTTAATGTCCTTTCAGCTGACAACAGGTACGTTTTTGGAGCTGAATTACGGCACCACTTTCTGAAGCTATTGTGAATAAATAATTTCACTTTAGTTTATTTATATTGACAGTTCACTGACCGTTTCATGTGGATAGGCCCAAGAGCGACAGAGATATAAACCATAAACCAAATCAACACAACTGCATCTGACAGGTCCACGGCAAACTCCGCTTGAGAATTCTGCCCTGTGCTCCAGCTCAGGTTAAACTGTAGACCTTTCTTCTTTTTATGGTACCAAACATATGTATTTTATGAAGCTCCTTCAATTTTTTGAACATTCACACGAGTAAACAGTGACCATGTACTATGTTTTATTCCAGCAGCTAAGGTCACTAAACATTTAAAGACTGAATCAAATGGTTTGATAATAATTTTGATCTAACAAGGTGACAAGTTATCTGACATCCAAGAAAACAGCTGCAGATTATTCTCATGTTAAAAAAACAATTAAGTCATGTTCAACACAATGATATTGTCTTCTGTTAGTTGTGGACGGCACATCGATGTTCAAGACTATGCAAAATGTTACAGTACATTTTGGTGCACAAGGAACTCAAACATCCGGAAGCAGCCCAGAAGTGAGGAAACAGTTCCCTATCATGTTTGGATCGGCTGAGCAGGTAAAGAAAGTCTTATAGAGCCTTAAATGGAAAGTGTTAAGGTTGTCCATTGAAGGGAAATTTCAGGATTTGTGGGAATTTATCACATATAAAAAATCATATTCATCTTTATTCTGGGGTGGACCTATATAGTTCCAAATGCACATTTGTTTTGAAGCTTTTTTTGTTTTTGTTTTAAGAGAGCCAGTACATGTTTGGATCACAATGGGACCAAGAGCCGACTCCCAAAAAATTTATGAAGTGCACAGATGAGGAAGTGCCACACCCCAGTCAACATGGTCAACTGAACCATCTAAAACCAGTCCACCAGGATGAAAAAGCCTCCACAGGTTGAGGAGAATTCTGGTGGTCAAGCTTGTGAGAACTGTCCATGCTGCCGTGACCTCGGCCAGAAAATCCAAAAGCTCCAGGACCGACTGCGGGTTTATGAAGATGTGCCTACTGATACTGATGATGAATAAGACATGTTCTGTGTTCTGGGTTTTTAGATATCTTCTAACACATCCTGTTGATTCATTCTTGTTCATTCTTCATGTTTGGGAGCTTTAGCTGCTGGAATAAAACATAGTACATGGTCACTGTATACTCGTGCCATTGTGTCAAATGTGAATGTTCAAGATACAATAAAAAATTGAAGGAGCTTCATAAAATACATATGTTTGGTACCATATGAAAGGTCTTTTTCTGGTCTTTCAAACAAAAAATATTCAAAAATTTGTGTCACTACCCACATGCCATAAATTGCATATGAAAATTGGACCATGTTGCGTTTTCTTGTTATTAACAGGACCCTCACACATAACCTATTTCATATTTTCAACATTTGGTGATTTCTTTTAACAGTCCTAGTAGATATCTTAATTCTCAAAAAAAATAAAAAAATAAATAAAAATAAAAAATAAGGGTCTACTACACCTACAAGTAGGTTTAAAAAGGGGCTAAAAATGGTACGCCACAGAAATGAACAAGTTTTTTTTTTTTTTTCATTTTTAAGTTCATATAAAATGACAATGAGTTGAGATACTAAACTTTTGATAGATGTTATTTGAAAAGTGGAGGAGCACAAGCCTACAAAATTTCAGCCCTCTGTGTGTGATACTTATGGAGATATCAACCTGTGAAAACGGCCGAGAAAAAATTACGCGATTTTGGGCCCATACGTTGACGCCATAGACTGTATATATGATGGGTCATTCCACGCCATTTCATCAAATTTCCAGAAAATCTCACACATCATGTTTTTTTTTAGATTTAGAAAAAATTACCATCATGTACCAACCCTATGAAATTTTAATCATTTTCGACTAACTTTTAAAGTTACAGCTCATTTAGTGAGGTGGTCAGTTTACTATATTTTTGAAAGCTTTCTTACTCTATACCAACGGCCATGGAGCCCAGCGCACAGCGTATGTAAAAGAAAGAGTTTTTGATCATGGATCTATGGTTTTGACACAAGAAGACAACCCAGACGTGCTCTACCACCTGTGGACAGATGGAGGCGCTGCGCTACAGCGGAAAGAGCGAGAGAAAGAGGAGTCTGCGCACTGCAGTGCCTTCACTCGTCGTTCGGAAGTTTGGAAAAAACCACAAAGGAGCAGCGGGAGCGGAGTGCGGTGAGTATCCGGACACAGACCCGTTAGTCCCGGTGCTCTGCCCTCTGCAGCGCGGCTGTCTGCTGGACCATCCGCGGAGCGCATCAACCCGCGGAGCGCAGCAAACCAGGGAGAAGCGAGAGGCAGCAACAGAACGCCCCCGGAGCCGCAAAGCATTGTGGGTACTATAAAGGCTCGTTACCAACAACATCCGACTGTGTGCGTCCCCGGTGTCTTTATCCACGACCGAGCCGCGGTGTTCGCTCTGCTGCGGCTGTGAGCAGCGACAAGGACCGGGAGCAGTGTGAGGACTGGTGCACGGTCGGATACAGGCACTGGCCACTCTCTGGTCACTCTGTGGTCACTCGGTCAGTACTGTGCAGGGTGGGCGGGGCTTGAGCGGGTCATGATGCATCTGTGGATGTAAAATGTGCCTGATGCCCTGGACGATGGATGCTCTGTTTTCCACTGGGACCAGACTTTCCAGTATTGTAATGGAACACACTGAGACCCAAAAAAAACTGTTTGGAAAACCAGACACAACCAGAGTGAACCCTAGAGCCTAGAAATGGCAAAAAGCAGTATAAGCAGAGGTAGTGGAAAAAAAAAAAAAAAAAAAGAAAAGAAAAAATTACCCAAATCTTCAAAATAATATTATGTAGAATAATTATGTAGAAGTACAAAGTATGTATATATATATATATATATATATATATATATATATATATTATATATATATATATATATATATATATATATATTACAGTGGGAAGAGTCTAGGTGTGAGACGATATAGAAATTTGGTGTCAAGATGTTAATTGCGATTAACATCATGATAATTATGAACATTGTTGACAATTAAAGAATGTTATGGATATGAATAATGATCATTTGAATATTATTTAATTATTTATAGGTTCCATATTTAAACAACTACTAGTGTTGTACTCTGTTGTAGTGAACTGCACAAAGCAGCACAGTTCTGATGTAGCATTTTGTTGTGTCAGACTCAGTGTGAGGATCATCACGAACATGAACAGGGCGGACTACGTCTTCCCTTCTGATGAGGACTTCATCAGAGTGGACCCGGCACTCATTGGGAACAGGTCCAAACCGCGCTTCACACATGGAGAGGTCAAGGTTCTGCTGGAGGCCATCAAGAAGAACCGCTATGTCCTGCTCCGTGAGTGAACGCAGGCTTGAACTGAACTCATAACGCTAAGAGCACTGGAGTGAAGTATAGAAAATAATAATGAGTGATGTTGTGATGTTGTACAGGGAAGTTTAACCAGGGCGTCTCCGCTGAGGCCAAGAAGAAGATGTGGTGTAGGATCACAGACCAGATCAACAGTCTGGGGGAGAACCAGAGGGAGGTGGGTTCTGGAGCCTGTGCAGCTCCCATCTTGTTCTTGTGCATCTTCACACATGTTTCTTCATTCAAATGCAGACACAGTTAAAGTTTGTGTGACTGTCCCCCTACCCTCCTCTCCTCCCTCTGTCCCCAACCCTCCTCCTTAGACCCTCCTGTATACTCTCCTTAGACCCTTCTGTATACCCTCCTCCTGTAGATCCTCCTCCTGTAGACTTTCCACCTGTAGCCACTCCTGTAGACCCTCCTCCAGTAAACTGTCCTCTAGACCCTTCTATAGATCCTCCTCCTTTAGATCCCTCCTCTGTAAACTCTCCACCTGTAGACTCTCCTATAGATGCTCCTTCTGTAGCCAAACCTGTAGACCCTCCTCCTGTTGACTGTCCTCTAGACACTGCTGTAGATCCTCCTCCTGTAGACCTTCCTGTAGATCCTCCTACTTAGAGCTTACTGAAGACCTCGTCCTGAAGACCCTTCTTAAACCCTCTTGTAGACCCTCCTCCTATTGACCCTCCTCCTGTAGACCGACCACTAGACCCTCCTGTAGACCCTCCTGTAGACTCTCTTCCTGTAGACCAGGGGTGCTCAGTACATCGATCGCGATCTACCAGTCGATCACCAAGTTCGTGTCTCGTCTCAGACTCGCATTTGGACTCGGTCTTGTCTCTCACTCAAGGTCTGACACTCAACAAGTGCAATCATATTTCATTATGGCCGCTGCTGTTGGCAATAAACTTGTAGCGGGTCCAGGAGCGTGTGGGGTGTCTCAGTGCAGCCTGTGCCCTCATTTGAAACCCGCAGAGACTCTACGGCACATCACAAACACACACGCTCCCTATGCATGGCTCGTCTGCGACAGCGTGTGCCCTCGTGTACCAGCGTGCATCACAGGGCAGGTTCAACTTTCTAAACATCCTACCTGTCCATCTGCCTCACGTCAGCACACCGCCCCTCGCCTTTTCACGCTCTCACAAGCCCCTCCCACAGTGCGGCTGATTAGAAGAGCAAGACCAAACGTGAAGCAAAAACGAGTCTAAATTTGTGTTCCAGTGTTGGCACAAAGCAGGTCTACAGCATAGAGCGGATCTACAGAACAGACCTTTGACTTTGACTAACAAAAGTGCTTCTGTGTTTGTCACGATGTGCGTTTGGTTTGGTAAACGTGCAGAGGCTGGTAAATATCATTGCAAACCAGAAAAGAATGCAACTCCAGTTTGGAACAGTTTGGTTTAAAAATCTTCCTACACTTTTTTCAGTTTTGTGTAAAGTGCCAGAGGAAGTTCTCTTAAAGAAGAGGTTCTCAAACTGTGGGTGAGGGTCCAAAAAAGGAACACAGAGTGTTTCAGTGCTGTTTGCTTGGCTTTGTATTAGGTAGATCATTTTGACTTGGTCATTTTGTAAGTAGCTCACATGCTGAAAAAGTGTGAGCACCCCTGCTGTAGACCCTCTTCCTGTAGACCCTCCTGTAGATTCTAAAGCTACTTGTCTCTTGAAGGTTCGTCAGATCATGAAGAAGTGGGCCGACCTGAAGTTTGATGCAAAGCGCCGCATGCTGGGCTCTAGGAAGCGCTTCAGGAGGAGGAACCTGGGCCCCATCGAGAAGGCCGTCCACAAGATTCTCACCATGAGCCCCAAGGGAGGTGAGGCCTGCTTTTCTCACAGCATACCTCCACTGCCAACAACTTCTAAGAATAACTTCAGTTGTAAATGTGTGTCTTGTTTTGAGTAGTTTGGACTAGTTTAGGCTCATAGTTAATTCCATGGTTGTCATGATTGTTGTTGGCTGCTCGTGGCTAACAGGCTGGCACACTGAGCAGCTGTTTATATTTTAATAATCTGAAGTGCAGCTTGTGTAGTTCAAAGGACGAAAGTTAAGAACTATTGGATTGTGTGATTTGAGCAGTTTGTTTTTCCTGTATCCATGGTGACCCTGCTTTGAGCCTGAAAACTCTGAAACTACTTTTTACAACAATGCACCAAATACGGCAGAAGCCATTCTAGAGGAAACATGGCCCCTCATCACCAACTGAAACAACAGAGCAGAGAGCGAGACAGTCTTAAAAGAGGCTTTCCTGTTGTGCCTCCAGAGTCCACCTGGCTCTTCCTGAACACTGCTGTAATGCTGCAGGACACAGAGGAGGGACACTGTTGTTCTGAGGGCTATTACACTCCTCAAAGTGCCCTGACACTGGATCTGATGATTTGAGCTGTTGAGCTGAGCTGAGACTTTAGTTTGAGCTTTCCTTTTATTATTCTATTTACTGCTCAATATGCTTAAACTGTCTCTTGGGGACAAACAAATTAATATTCATTGATAGTTATCCCACAAGCCACAACATTTATACTGGATTTTGACCCATTAGTCAGGAAAATGGTTTAGTATGACTTGTTAACCGCACCCACTCAGTCCATCCTGCCACTCTGACCCAGAAACAACTGTCTGGATATTCTCATGAAGTTGTTTCCACATGTTTCCCATTGATTTATGCTCACTTTGTTCTTTTGTAATTACCCTTGATAATGCACCATGACTGGGAATCAGCTGCCTGGGATAGTGCCAGTGCTGTTTTTTAGTCCAGCATCAAGTTCTTTTCATTTGAGTGGAGGTAACATGGTCCAAACCTGAATCACTCCAGCTTCTGTGGCTCCTACTCAGGCTCCAGGTGTGTCATGTTCATAGAAACTATTAACTAGGTCCATAAACAATAGACTCATGCAGGTATTTTTATGCCAAGCCTGAGCTGTTCCCAGAAGAACTTAAGATCATTCATGGCCTTAAAAAAACTGAACATCATTTCTGGTAAAACAGTAAAACATGTTATTACCTTTAGAACCATGTAACCTGTGCATGTGTCTGTGTTCAGATGGGGAGAGTGACGTAGACCTGGATGAGGACCGCTCCTTCGCCAGCATCTCTCTGCCTGAGAATAGTCTGTCTGAGAACACTACCTTCAGCCTGCCTGACAGCTCCTACAGCGAGACCTTCAGCTCCGAGCTGTCCCTCGCCGACAGGACAGGGGACGGTAAGGACACATGCCCTGAAAGGACAGGGGACAATATGGACACATGCCCTGAAAGGACAGGGGACGGTAAGGACACATGCTCTGAAAGGACAGGGGACAATATGGACACATGCCCTGAAAGGACAGGGGACAATATGGACACATGCTCTGAAAGGACAGGGGATATAAGGACACATGCTCTGAAAGGACAGGGGACAATATGGACACATGCTCTGAAAGGACAGGGGATGTAAGGACACATGCTCTGAAAGGACAGGGGACAATATGGATATATGCTCTGAAAGGACAGGGGACGGTAAGGACACCGGCTCAGAGTAAAATACTTGGTGCAGCTGAGGCACAGCCCTGCAGTGCTCACAAGCTGTAGAACGACCTCATTCACTACAACAGCTGTGAGGAATCAGCCCCTAAGGACACATGCTCACCAGCCGTGGGTCATTCTGTCCTGGGTCTGTCTTCCCCAGGTGGGTTTGGCGGGGGTGGGTTCCTTTGGTTCCCTCCTCTTGCATGTAGAGCAGAAGACAGGCTAACAGTGCAGTGACTCCACAAAGCTGTGTGTGCTGTTTAGATGATCATTGATTTTGGTTCCTGCTTTCTCCTTCCCCAGACCTGAACTATGAGTCTCCAGACTACAGCCTGGACTTTGATGAGGAGGATGATGAAGACCAGAGCTCGCTGATGGAGTCAGAGGAGTTCTTCAGATCCAAACCCACATACACATACTCTCGACAGGAGGGCAGCCCACTCTACCCCCAGGGCCTCGCCCCATCAACCCAGGGCCAGAATCTCCAGCATCAGGGGGCTGGCCAGATACTGCAGAGCCCCACCCCCTCGCCTCTGGCCCAGTGCCTGCAGCAGCAGAGGGTGGGCCGGATGCTGCTGGCGTCGGTGGCCCGATCTGTGGAGACCCTGGCTCGCTCTCTGCAGCTGATGAAGCAGAGGCAGCAGGACTTTGTGCAGGAGTCTCTGCAGCTCCAGAGGCAGAGCGTGGACACACTCAGGGACTTCTCCAGTACAGCCCTCGCCATGCTGTGTACATCACCCCGCCATACACCCCCCGCCGCACACACACACAAGTGATACACCCCCTACCGTATATACACACAAGTACAAATACGCAAGTACAAATACACACATAAACACAACTGCCACGAGCTCTCAATATACTGGGGCCGTTGCGGTGCTGGGGCCCTTGTCGCAGCCTCGTATGTGGATATACAATATACACAAAAATATAGAGGACAGTAGGACCAAGATACTACTAAGTGACAAGAAATGTGTGCTGTATGTTTTTATGTTCCCTTTAACCTGTAAATGTCAGTAACACTGTAGCTCATTCATATTTCAAATGTAAATAGACTTGCACGAGACTTTACTCGAGGGCTGCACAATATGTTGGCAAAATATGGATATCGTAATATTGGCTGATGCAATAATCGTTACTGTGAGAAAATAAATGTAACACAAGAACACCAAGTTAATTTAGAGAAAGCTACTGTTTTTGGAAGGTAAAATATACAAAAAGTTGAGGTTTATTTATGATTTTCATTATTAAGGAGGTGGTATTGTGTAAAATCTACTTTTTGGAGCTTTCTACCATATTCTAAATGTTGTTCCCATGTCCAGAACATATCAGGTTTTTTATATCCATGCATGTTTGGGTATTTTAGCGATCTCTCCTGGCCCTGTTTAATAGCACCTTACAGTCAGCAAAAGGATCCTGTACAAGGCTCCACCTATGCTCCTGCACCACAGTTATCAATAAATATACAAAAACATGATACAAAATTGTACATAACAACTTGACTAACCTGATGTAGTTTCATTAGCGGGACGCATGCTGATTGTGTTGTGATGTCATCATGAAGGGAGCCGTGACTCAAAATCGCAAAATGGAAGCATGGTGACCTAAATATTTCATTAGACTTGGGCTTGTCTCAGTTCTGTCTTTATTAAGTTTTTATTTTGACCCACTTTGACGAGTAAAAGAAGGCATGTACATGTATTTTATTTAATTTATCGCAGTACAAAACTAGTTATTTGAGTCTTTTTGTCATCTTTTTGTCACTGTGCAGCCCTACTTCACTCGTGTTACTAAGGCAACCTGCTGTACTTCACATGTGACCCACCGATCACGACTATTCTTCTGCATGTCTCTGTGACCCCCTTTTTACATTAAGAAGGATTTTATACTTGAATCTACAGCATTATTAAAGAGGTGGTATTACACTTCTGTAGGGTATTAACTGCTAACACGCATCATATTTATATATTATATTTGCCAGCAAACAACATACTGTATTAACATGTTTTATACAATGGGAGAGATTGCTAGATTAACATACATGGATGACAAAAAAGTCTAAATAATACAGGCTGTTCGTCCAAACATGTTCCTGCTGCCTGTTCTTATTAAAACAGTATCGCCTCCTCCCTTCCTCCTCCTCCTCCTCCTCCTCCTTGCCTTCACTCTCCTTGAACCCAACTTTCAAAAAAACAACAACAAAAAAAAACTAACAAAAAAAAAAAAAAAACACTCACAAGTGGCAGAAAAATATCTTTGTTTATTAGAAATCCACATTTGTTACTATGAAATCATAAAATCCGGCTGGACAGGTGTGGTGTTATTGGACCATAGAAGGACAGGGGGAGGGGGACAGGGCGGGACAACAGCAGCATTCAGGCCACGCCCCTCACATAGTGCACACTCACCACATACTATTGCTTAGAAAACCCAGAGGACGCGGAGACAGGGGGGACGCAGGGTTAAAGTGCCTGGGAAACTGTGCTCTTGGTGGGACAGGGACAGGCGGCGTGTCCCTGTTGTGTCCCCGTGTGCTTGGACAGTCCTCAGAGCGAGTACACATCGCCTGGTAAGTGTTCATCCTTTGGCATATGACTCGAAGCTGGAGACGGAGAAGCAGTCCAAAAGTGTCCCAACATGTCCAAGTTTGTCCCCTCGTGAGTTCTGTACCAAGACATTTTAAGAGAGGAAGTCCCGCCCCCTGCACGTGCACGCTGGTACAACTGGAAGCCCGGGCAGAGCGCACGTTTATGTCCATAAATGTCCACATATGTCCAAACATGTCCAGGGCATGTCCAGAGTGTGCCCACTGTCCAACACCGCTTCTGGTCTGACATGGCTCACAGGGGAAACGCTGACACCTACAGGACAGAGAGAGGACTGCACTGTGACAAGGCATATGTATAAAACAAAGATACAGTATATTAAACAGACATGTTGAATAGAAAAGAGCTGTAACTGATTTCAATCTTGATCAAATAAAACATGTGAAATTTGCACTTAAATAGATTCATCAAGGTTTGAGCCATCCTGTATTGTCACGTATTTGAGTGGCGTGGCTGAAAAGTTCTGAAAAGGGTCTACCAAACTGCTGCTCTTAATGTGGAGGAGCAGCGACTCTACTCCCAGCTCCAGAACAAATATAAAAGAACATTTGTGAATGTTTACATGCGAAATAGCACCCAATAGAACCCAGGACCAGTGAGGAACTGTTGCATGGAATGAATCATCTATATTCATAAATGTCATCCGTCTATCTTCCATATCGACCCCATTGTGAACTCAGAATTAGCTCTGATGCAAAGTTGGCAGGCTATAGTAGGTGTTAGGATGGTGCTCAAACTCCGTTCTGGTCTCCAAAAGTTGTGAACTGTGCTCATAAGTGTGACGAGTGTGTTCAGACCATGCTGATGTGACAATGGTGAAAATAGTTGAAGGTCTCATTAAAGTGGCTGTACTTATGCACATGTAGTTGAGCATAACTGGTCTTGTTCCAGATATCTGCTGTTTGCATCCAATTAAAGTGTTTTATCGTCCAAGAACCAGAAAGTGCTTTGTTAGCATGATAGCTGAAAAGTGCTTACATGCATTGCAGTGAATAATTAAGATGTTCAGAATGTGTTAGGAAAGTGAGGCTGCAAACTGTTTAAAAAGATTTTGGAGACACCAGAAGTGAGGTACAGCAGCTTGATATAACAATATATTGGGGTGTGCTTCTGAGCTGTTAGGCTATCTGAGCGAATACTGACCAGGCCAGCTGAGTTCAGACGCAGGGCAGCAGTCAGAACAGAGGTGGGGGCGGAGTCAGACCAGAGGCGGTGGTCAGGGGCGGAGTCAGACCAGAGGCAGTGGTCAGGGACGAAGTCAGTCCAGAAGCAGGCCTTCGGGGACGGTAGAGCTCATTGGGACAGGGGGTCTTGCTCCTGCCCGGGGTTCAGGTCCACCACAGTGGTCCCCCGCACAGAGCTGTCCGGCCCCTCTGCTCCTGACGAACTCCTGTTCGGGCCCCCACCTGTCAAAAGCACACAACACTTCTAAAAGGGGGTAGTAAAATCAGTTCTGAATTTTAGGGGATGGGGCTTTATCTGAGCCTCAGGAGGGGGCGGGGCATGTATCTGACCCTAAGGAGGAGGCGGAGCCTTATCTGAGCCTGAGGAGGGGGCGGGGCATGTATCTGAGCCTAAAGAGGAGGCGGAGCCTTATCTGAGCCTGAGGAGGGGGCGGGGCATGTATCTGAGCCTAAAGAGGAGGCGGGGGTTATGCCTCAGCTTGAGGCAGGGGCAGGTCTTATACCTAATAATAAGAAGGGGGCGGGGCCTGTAGAGGAGGGTCTTACCCTGCATTCAATTATCCTTACAAAATGGTTTTCCAAGGATATTGCCTAGCAACATGCATGACACGCCCCTTTTCCTAGGACGGCATAACTCTGACCTCGGTGGCATAAAGAGTAGACTGAGCCAGGATTCCAAGTCAGAATCCAAGATGGCTACGCTCACTGTGATGTCTTAATATGAACTGTTTTCATTGTGTTCACACTTTGGTGGTTTAAATGACAATTTCAGTCACTTGTATTACTGCAGTCGCATACTGTGTCCGTGTCACTGCCTAAGAGTGTGGTAATCGATGTTAAGGTGAGGCTCTCCAAGTCTGACACGCAGAACATAATAATGAGCTTCAAGCTTGGATGTGACATCAAATCCAAGGTCCAAGTGGGAGACCTGAGGGTCTTATACCTGATCTGGAGGGGCGGGGCCTGTGGAGGAGGGCGGGTCTTATACCTGAGGGTCTTATACCTGATCCAGAGGAGGTGGGCGGTGGCACGGGCAGCACTCCCCCTCCCCCTCCGTTGGTCTGGGAGCACACGTTGGCGTGGTGGGCCGCTGCCTTCTGCTTGTAGTGCTGACTGTGGAGCTTGTACTTCATGAGGAGGATGAAGATGAAGACCAGCACCGAGGCCACGATGATGCCGCCGATGATGATGATCATGGTGCCCCCCAGGAACTGCAGGCAGATGGGCACAGAGAGGAAGGGTTAGAGAGAGCGGGCTGAAGAGGGCTTAACTCACACGTTTGACTAGAATCATTTTAACACATTTATTTTTACACTCAGTGTTGGGGGGGTCTGTTTTGGGATATTTCTGGCACTTTTTCAAAAGAGAATTGCACATTTCAAGGTAAAATCATGTGCCAATGAAAGTATGAGCAGAGCAAATCTGCACTTCACAAAATGACTAATGCAGTCACAGATTTGAAGTACTTTGACTCATCCAAGTAGCTTCTACTTTTTTTAATCAATTTTTAAACCATGTCTGTCTCACATCTGTCTCTGCTCCTTTCTAAACCTACAACACACACCACATCATCACCTGCTCTGACTGGACAGAGCTCACACAATCTGCAGATCATCTTTTAAAATGACTCAATTCAGCTTTAAACTAACGAGTAATCTGAGTAGCATTTTTCACATGTACTTTTTGCTGTTACTTAAATACAGTTTGGGAGCAGTATTTGTACTTGTAATTCAGTGCATTATATGTCACTGTACTTTTACTTGAAAAAAGCAGTATGTCCCAGGTAGTGTATCATCTGTTCTCATATGGAGCAGTGTATTACCTGGAGTGGTGTATTACCTGGTCTCGTATGGAGTGGCAGCGGCCGTACTCTGCCTCTGTAGTGAAGGACACACAGCCCACGAGCCTGGTGCCAGTCAGGGCGGTCAGGCCGTCGTCATACACGGCGAACACACACAGGTCGTAGTCCCGCGCAGACGCCAGATCCCCCAGAACCATGGACTTATGACTGGCTGGCAGCATCCTGCACAACAGACATAGTAATGAAACATAAAAAAAAAAGAAATGCAAAAATAAAGACATACAGTTATTAAAGATGAAAACCAAAATGGTGTGTTTTTTGCCTGTAAATCCAGAAGGACATCTCTGTATTTGTCAGCCGCTGGTACAGAGTTGAGTCTGAATATTTCCAGTCAAGTGGTTGTATTTGTTTTTTAACCTTTTTTGTCTATTTTATTTGTCTAGCCAAGTTCTGTGTCTGTGGACTGAGTTGTTGAGGAAAAACTGGGAAAAACTGGGATGAGTTTGGAGAAGTCATGGAGCAGGACTATCATTCGACCTCAAAGAAATTCCTCAGGAGGGAGCAGGAAAATGATGGCACCTTCTCCAGGTGGATGGAGAGTCCCTGTCTCAAGTGGAGAAGTTCAAACATCTCAGGGTCTTGCTCATGAGTGAGGAAAGAATGTGGAGCATGAGACTGGACATCCTGGGGGACGTCTCCTACCAGGAGGAGGCCCTGGGGAAGACCCAGGGTTAGGGTTAGGGTTAGGCTATCCACCTGAAAGAGCTGAACCAAACATAAATAAAGGCAGCAGTAAAAACATGTTTAGTTCATCCTGAGTTGATAGTTAATTTACTTGTCTTCTTTTTAGTTTTTCTTTAGACCAAATCACTGCCCAGTGGGGCAGTGATTTCCTCTCCTCCCAGCTCTGAATACCAATACCACCAATACCAAAGCCCTGATAACTCACTCCACAACCCTCTCACCAAATGGTTCAACTGGACTTTGGTTGCTGCAGTTTCATTTGTTCATTTATTTGAAGACACGACCTGGAGTCAGTGATCACTGGATAATATAACAGTCTCATAATATGTTTCAAGTGTTCTGCCCAAAGACACAAGAACAGAATGCACTGGTCTGAGCAGAGTTCATACACTTTACCAATGAGCCGCAGTCGAAACTCTTTGTGTTTACATGCACACCCCAAATCTGATCATAATCTGGTTACTGGAGTTATCACATTATTGAAATGTCATAAACACTTCCATCTCGTGAGTAATCTGATTTCTCTCTGACTGTTCACATCTGTGCAGGATTTGACAAGGGCACAAAACTAAGACAACGGGGCGGCAGTAGCTCAGTTGGTAGAGCATTCGCCCACTGATCTGAAGGTTGGAGGTTTGAAGCCAGCTCTTCACATAAAACATCACAGGTTGAGCGGTCAGATCCACTGACCCACAGGTTGGCTGGTGTGATTCCAGCTCCCACAGATGAATGCTGTCGTTGTGTCCTTGGGCAAGACACTTAACCTACCTTGCCCCTAGTGTCTGCGTGCACTGGTGTGTGAATGTATGTGTGAATGGGTGAGTGGTTCCTTGTTGTAAAGCCACCCTGAAGGTGGAAAAGCGCTATAGAAAAATGTGACCATTTACAACCATGAAAGAAAACAATGTTAAACATTGAACAATCAGTAAAAGCAACAACAAGGGACATTTTCAGAAGATTGTCTGCTGCTTTTCTGTCCCTAAGTCTAACACACGTGAGTTTGGATTAGACGCTGTGCAGCCAGCAGGCAGCGCTGGAGTGCCGTGTTCTGTGGAAAATCACTGCTGTTGTTGTCTTGTGCTCCTGTCTGCTCCTGTCTGTGCTGCGTCTGTCTATGTTCCTCCCTGCACCTGTCTGTGCTGCTCCCTGCTCCTGTCTACATTCCTCCCTGCACCTGTCTGTGCTGCTCCCTGCTCCTGTCTGGTCACTGTTGTGTAAAATGCTCTGCTCATAGTCTCATTTAATGTTCATCAACCTTTGGCCCGATGAGCATGAAACATCATTTGAAACTTTAAAATTTACACTATTACATATTACACTCCAACATATTACACTACTTCATATTACACTATTACATATTACACTACATATTACACTCCTACATATTACACTATATCACACTACACAAAATACAACTGCAGGTGTGTTTTTTGAGGAGGTAGCAACATTCTAACATGACTAACACTCACAAGAGTCAGGTCCTATGACAAGAGTCATACAGGACGTTTAAGAGCTTTTCTAGCAGCTCTATTCTGTCTGCTCCACTCTTCAGCATCTGGAGGTGGATGGAGCCTGGAGGAGATGGAGCTGTGATGGAGGTCTGGACCCTCCTGTGAGCTCTTGATTCTGATAAACATGAGGGAAAGTGCTCTGTTCACTGTTTGCTCTGGGTTTATGTCTCCAGCACACTTCATACAGTAAACACAGAGCCAATGTTCCAGTGCAATAAAAGAACAAAGAGTTTACAGAGACACAGAAGAAGATCATGATGGTAAATATGGAACAGTTCCAAACAGACTGACAATCAGCCTAAACCTTGTGAGAAGAAACAGGTTTGAGTGAGCTCCCAGGTTCTTCCTCTCTTTGTCCTGGTTACTGAGTTGGCTTAGTTTTACTGTGATTTTTGTTCTGTTGGCACAATCAGCACGTGCCTCTCTCACAATTATGTACCAATCATAAGAATCTTTGTACTTTTCAGCTAAAGCACTAAACATGTCCTCTCATTATGATGATTTTACATTAGTTCTGCGTTTTATTAAGACAGATGTCTTAAGATTCTCAAAAAGGCCCAAGATTTTTTTTGTAAGATCGGTGGTGTGAATGCAGCCAGTATAAGCCTCAGTATTTAAGAGCCGTGCACAGCTTGCACATGTACATACAGAAGTCTGTACTGCACAAATCACCTGACAACGACATGTCAGTGGATCTTTTATGGATTACAAAAATATCAAAATAAAGATATTATGTCTGTCATTCTCTTGACAGATATATGATTAAAGAGGGAGTATTTTACACACAATCGATGTCCATCCCACTAATGAAACCACTGCACATCACATCAAGTTTGTCAAGTTACACAGGATTGTTTGTATCATGTTTTGGTATATTTCTGGAGAATTGCCTTGTGGGATGATGGGTGATGTGGATGGAGCTTTATACTGAATCTTACAGTTAACCGTAAGAAATA
Organism: Boleophthalmus pectinirostris; assembly: GCF_026225935.1. Taxonomy (NCBI): domain Eukaryota; kingdom Metazoa; phylum Chordata; class Actinopteri; order Gobiiformes; family Gobiidae; genus Boleophthalmus; species Boleophthalmus pectinirostris. The sequence continues at coordinate 2,369,352 of NW_026571541.1, read as the reverse complement.
TTCAAATAGGGCCCAAGAGAGATCCCTTTAATTACTTTCACTTTTGATGCGGGAACAACGTGAAATGACAGACAGCTAAAAAAAACCGACATGTATTTTGCATAATATCCTGCTTTAACCCTTCTTTAAGTCCACGTGCTTGGGTTGCGTGTTCACATGTTTCATAACACATGTGATGCTCCGCTCTATCAGGCGTACTCTGATTCCTCACAGGGACGACTAGCATGTAAATCACAGGAACACCATAACCAGAGCATAGCCATGGACGGGATGTGGTTAATCGCTGGAGCTCTCATCTGCACGGCAACTAGGGCTGTAAGATTTCTGTGATATGCAAATGTGGGTGGACGCAATTAGCAAATCACAAAGGCTGCAGTTTTTGAAGTACCATACTTTCCTTCAAAAACAAACAAAATCTCCTTCTGACCGTGTAGATTAGATCTGTACAATTGTTTTAGATCTGTGTGTTAGACGTCCTCCCCGTGTCTCCATGGGCTCCTATTCTGTTTAAAAACAGGTCATGTGTTCTCAATAGTGATTCTTGCATTAGTTTGTCACTTTTAAAATGTGTGAACTTTGAACAAGGTTGTCAAAAGTATCAGAAACCACATTTGAATCGTAACTAAGCCTAGTATAGAAAAAATGGACCAGTATGGAACCTGCCTGGACCACTGAGGAATCACACAGATATAAGACACATGGGAACCGAAAAGGAAATACTGCGATTTAAGGTGCAAAATCACATTCTATTGTCTAAAGAAGGGCATTTTTATTATTATTATTATTATTATCATGGTGGTATCAGAATCAGTATTCAGTGACTACATGTGTGGGGATGTATGTAAAAGTATGCAGCGTGGGCAGTACATCCTTGTGACTGTGGCTCATGTTTGCCAAACAGGGGACTACATTATCATTGGGAGGTGTCTGTGAGTGCATGGGGCTGTTCCAGAGCAGAGCACAGAGCACAAAGTACAAAGTACAAAGTACAAAGTACAGAGTACAGAGCACAAAGTACAAAGTACAGATTACAGAGTACAGAGCACAAAACAAGGGCCTAAGCTCGGGTGACCAGACGTCCCTATTTACCTGGAACAGTCCCAGGTTTGAGCCCTGTGTCCCCTGTCCCAGCAGATTTATACAAAACCACTGATTTGTCCCAGTATTATACAAGAAATGTCCCAGCTGTCCCGAAATGGAATACCTGCCAACAGTAAAGAGAGACATACATTGTCATTTGTTGAGGTTAATACAGAAAAGCTGCTTAAAAATGAAAAGAAAATGTGACCATATTGAAACACGTTAGTGTTGAGTGGAGAACAATTTTCCTTAATTCCACACTCGTTTCACAATTTTATTACAACCACCACAAACCAGGGATCTCGCAGTTTTTTTTATTTTGAAAATCTGGTCACCCTAGCCTAAGCAGATGTGACAGCAGACAGATGAAGAGCACGCCGTCGTTCATTAAGAGCTGACAGGTACAAGTGTGAGGAGATGAGCGGGTTCCAGAGGCACTCATGGGGAGCAGGGACCATCACACCAGGACAGACTCCACAACCACAGAAGGATCTCATTTCAATATCCACTTAAATGTGCTGTACTGGATTTTTCCTGTGCTAAAGCGTCCAAAAACAGAACTACTTCATTTTAAACGGTTTGCAGTGGTCCAAAGAGAGAGAGAGAGAAAGAAAGAGAGATACTTTATTGATCTTGAGGCAAATTGAGTTTTGTTGCTGCAACATTTCCACTGCGCGTCTCACCTGTGTGTCTCAGTCAAAGGTGTGAGGCAGTTTAACAGGAGGACTGGTCAGGGAGGTCAGCAGATCTGTGTCAGGGCAGTTTGAGGAGAGAAAGAGACAAAAGTGTCCTCCTGTGTCCTGCAGAATCACAGCAGTGTTCAGGGGGAACCAGATCAACACAACAGGACAGGCCTCACTCTCACTCCCTTACTCAGTGATGAAATGGGCCATTTCCTTCAAGTATTTCCTCTGGAAGGTTTTCTGCCACATTTGCTGCCACATATGGCATAAAAAGCCTGTAGCATCTCAAATGTCCATAGCTCCCGAACTTGCCTCCATGGATATGAGAAAAACAAACAGATCCTTTTACACAAACCAACAGTCCTTGTGTTCATTCTCTTAAAGTATTTCTTCTTTTGCCACATTTGCTGCCACATTTGGTGTAAAAAAGCTTCTCAACTCATCTCAAATGACAATAGCTAGCTCCTCTTAGCTCCTTAGCCAGCCTCTTGCTCTAGTTTTTTCTAGTGAATCTGCCACCGACTTGTCTTTTGGTGGTTTTCAGATTCTAGAAGCTGATGATGTGATTCTCTCAGTCGGGGCAAGTGTCAGGTTTTGTATCATAACACAAATGTCTTTAACCAATATTCATCTGTCCTATAGTCACACTCAAACACAGCAATATCATCTCATCTGTATCTTTATGGTGGTAAGCAGGTGACAACACCAGGCCAAGTTACAAGTCAACTCTGTGGAGATGTGACATGAAAAGTTCCATAGACCACCTTTAATGTGTGTTTGCTGTTTTGTATTGTACATTTCAGCACAGCAGTGATATTGTGGATAGCAACTTTGAATCCCACAACAAGGTTCCTGCACCTTGTTCCTTGGTTACCGATAGTGACATCAACCGCACCTTCTGTCTAGAACATTCTCTGCTTTATTTGGTGCTGCTGTGTTTACATGCTTACAGGATGTATTTGAGGCCTGGGACGAGGTGGAGGTCCCACAAGACCAGACAAGATGAGACAAGAGTGGAGGAATAATACTCTGTAAAGGGTCTGTGAGTGTCCAAAAAAACACAATGTATAAAACTGATCCATTATCATAATTATCAGTAAAAACAGGGTTAGCAGTTTTTATGCACAATAAAACATGAGAACTGGTACTTCAGAAACTGCAGCTCAAATCACCCCAAACTGTGAGGCCAAAATTGTGAACAGAACTAGACACTGTATTTATTCTAAGTTAAATCTGGTCTCGTTCTCGTGGACACAATCTCGTGTCTCATCTCGTCTTGTGAGAATTCTGTCTCCTCTTTGGTGTCCACACGTCCCTTTTGTTTGTCCTGCTCATTTAGGCTCTTGTCTCTAGTCCCACTTATTTAGAGCATTGATTTTCCCCCAGTGTGCAGGGACACTGTGCCCGGAGGGAGTGCCAGCTGTGCCAGGGACAAAAATCCATTTTCAGTTAAGTTAATTCACACATGCATCTAACTGAATAAATGAGCATTTTGGAGAGTCGTGAGAAACTTCTGAACGGATTGTGAAAGCAAAACAATCTTCATTGCCAAAAAGACAGAACCACACACAGAGCACTGACAGTATCTACAACATTCTAAAGAATGGAGTCATTTGGTCATGTTTTAGTCGGTGCTGTGGAATCTTTTTCACCAAAACAGTGCCATGACTCAAAGATGATTAAAAAAAACAGAACATTTAGAGAATGTCTTGTTTTGGGTTTTTTTTCTCACAAAAATGACAACATAATCAGCATGCATCCCACTAATCAAACTACTGCACGTCACATCAGATTTGTCAAGTTGCTGTGTACAGTTTTGTATCATGTTTTTGTATATTTATGGAGAATTGTCCTGTGGGAGCATGGGGGATGTAGGGTTGTGGGCGGAGCTTTGCACAGAATCTTACAGCTAACTGTAAGGAGGGCTCAAATCTCTTTAATGACTTTAAAAATGTGGGGTAAACTTCTCTGGAGGACACGTCAGAGTTTAGAAAGATGGCTTCTTTTTGTAATTTTGGGGCATGAAAATATTATAAGTATCTACTTTTAAGTCAGACCAATTCTGCAAAACTGACATTTCAGCACTTTAAACCATGTTATAATTGTTTCCCCTCACCATTTACTCACCAAAAGTAGTATTTGGAGTGATCGGTGCAAGCTTGAGCGTGCACGTCTTTATCTTTAATAACTTATTTTCAAGACGCAATTTTGCCGATGTACCGTGTTTTCACCTGTACATGTCCACTGCACTGTAAGTACAGTATTCTACAATGTAATTTTCTTATTCAGTGATACACAGAGGATTTGACACATTGTGTAGTCATTTTGGTACAAAAGAAAAGATGTGCAGCTATCCACACGAGGGGCCCACAGCATGCGGCGCTGCGGTGCTGTGATGACGTTTACGGTGACGTCAGCCACATTTTTTAAGATGCTGAAGTCAGAAAACTGTTTCTTTGTTTCTTTTATGAAGACATTTTAGATGAATATGGTGATTTAAAATAATAACATAATGATCCACAGGGGTCATAAATTATAATTACAGGACAGACCAAAGCACAGTAGGTCTGCTTTAAATGGAACACTTTGAGTTATATTGCATGTCTGAAGAAAAGTAAACATTAGCTGTGTACAGAGCCTATTGCTCCACTGCTAGTAAATACATTTTTGTTTGTGTGTGGCGTTCCTATAGTAACCTAGTGTGCACAGAGACTGGTGCAGAGGCACACACCTGTATATGAGGATGTCATCTCTGGAGCTGTTGTATTGGACCTGGTACATCCGAACCCCGGGGATGTGGCTCTGGTCGGGCCAAGTGACGGTGGCGGAGGAGGAGCCCAGGTGAGACACGGTGACCCTCTGTGTGTCCGCCCGCACCTGCCCGCCGCTCCAGTTGGACTTGATGGAGGTGGGCATGTCTGAGGGGCCCGGCTCGGGGTCCAGTTTGGGCTCGTAGTGAGGGGATGGGTTCACCACCAGCTCCACCGGGGCTGTGGCCTCTCCTGCTGCATTGGAGGCGATGCATGTGAACTTCCCCGAGTCCTGCAGGCAAACACAATCGTACACTTTTATAAAAACACGGAAAAAGTAAGTGCTTCACGGGATAGTATCTTATTTCAAAGTCCAAAACAGGTGCTCCTCAAGAACAAGGCTCAAAAACTACAGACAGTGAAGATGACCTTGCTTGTAGTATTAAAATTTACTGTGATAATGTAAAAAGAGGTGAAAAAATCAGAGACAATCTTTTGGAATTATAACAAAAGTCCTTTAATAGTTATATGGAAATTTAAAACAACAGTTAAAGGAATAGTAAAGAACATTTTGATTTTAAATTCATAACATGACCCAAGTCACCCATCATTGAATCTTTGAGACTCCTAGCTAAGGTGGCTTGCTAAAGAACTCACTATGGACATTTGAGAAGCTTTGAGAACCTTTTTTTTTTTTTTTTACAACATATGTGGCAAAAGACTGTCCAGAGGAAATACTATAAGACCTTATAGAAGAAATACTTTAAGGACACAGAGGAGAGACACTTTTGTCTTTTCCTCTCCTCAAAATGCCCTGCACTGACACTGACCCCCCCCCTCTCTCTCTCAGTGACATACCGTAAACAGACAGTTTTCTACAAGAAGGGCCTTTAACATTAAAGAGCTCAGAACTACCAAGGATGCAGATAGAACTTTATGATTCCAGGGGGACGACCTCATCCACACAAAGAGGCACATTACTGAAGCAGACAGCACCTCCAAAAGCAGCACAACACAGATGAGTCCAACATGCAGGACTCACTCTAAATGTGACACATGTGAGTTGATGTGGAAGGAAAACCATATACCATGTTTAAAAGCTCATGAAAGTCAATGTCTCCTCAGCACACTATAATACACAACAGTATAAATGATGTAAAAGCTGTAGGCGTGTTACCTTGACAGAAGCCTTGAGGATGTCCAGGGAGCCGTTGTCGTAGCAGATGGTGCGGCTGGTGTTGGCCATGAGTTTACCGTCAGGGCTCACCCAGTGGGTGATGGGCTCCGGGTCCCCAATGGACTTACAGCGCAGGCTCACCTCCTGACCCTCCATCACAAACATCTTAGACGTGTGACGCGTGATCATGGGAGGCTCACACACAAACTCCTCCTGAAGAACACAACACAGGAGCTATGCTCAATGTGCACTAGAGTATTGTCACAATATTAACATTCCAAACTCAATTTCCATAACATGAGAGTAGGAATAGAATCAATACTCTATTCTGATATATAATAATACTTTTTTTGTACTGATATCTCCTCAAATTATGTCGTTTTGACATTAGTTTGAGTATTGATTCGTATCAGATTTTCCATGCTTCTCATACACAGTGTGGCTATGAGGCTGTGACAGACTGAGATGAATTCTGATGGCAAAGAAAGACACACCAATCACAGAGACATTTGGCTTATTTTAAGGAATTCTCGGTGATCTGCTGCTAAATAATCAATTAATCTACTCCAGCACACAGATAATTTAATCAAAAACACAAATCTATCCATTCACCATCTCCATGTCCCCTGAAACTCTCCTCTCAGCTTATGGCATGTGCAGTCTGTGCATACACCATGTGCAGTCTGTGCATGCATCACTTATACACATAGTATACACCTTGATCTGATCACTAAAGTTGATGATTAGTGGTGATGAATCCATTCATTTATAGCAGCCCTAAAAGAACCTCTTTCGTTACCTCAAGTGGAATAAAGCACCAAGTCCACTGTTGGTGCTTCTAAACTGTCTGTGGTGTTTCACTGTATTATCTACTGTTCCAGACTTTCTTTAGCAACTCCAGGGCAAACTGAACTCTGGAATGGCTGAACCTACTGTGAGGGACTGTGTACAGTAACAGTTAGAAAGTGGCACAGTCTGGTCTCAAACCAGCAACCTCAGGTTTCCCAGATGTGTGATGCTTTTTGCTTGGTGTAAATTTCTCCCTGTAGTCCTCCAGACCCCGCCCTTCTATTCCCCTCACTCTCCCATTTAGTCCTCCAGACCCCGCCCCTTCTCTTCCCCTCACTCTCCCCTTTAGTCCTCCAGACCCCACCCCTTCTATTCCCCTCACTCTCCCCTTTAGTCCTCCAGACCCCACCCCTTCTCTTCCCCTCACTCTCCCCTTTAGTCCTCCAGACCCCGCCCCTTCTCTTCTCCTCACTCTCCCCTTTAGCTCTGTTTGAAATGTGGTTTTGGGTGGAGTTTAGAGTTTCGTCCCAGTGGAGATGTACAGATCAGATGCAGTACAGATGCACAGGCAAACATCCCAGTCTGAGTAAATACCAATTTCAAATCTTCTGTAGATAACAAGTTTGAGCAGTGCAGGAGCCAAAGGTTTTTCACTCCCGCAAACTTTAGTCCACTTGACAGAATTCAATTTTCTTTCCCGATAAACCTGATGCCCTTTCAGGCGTTTATGAGAGGCCGGACTTGCGCATACACACATTTCCTAGTCTTTATGCTTAATACGCAAAATCTGAACAGAATGTCAAATCTCAAACAATAACAACAGAAACACTGGATTCGTCTTTGTTCTGAATATTAAACCCACGTTTGGGAAATGTCTGCTAATGTATGACAAGCACACAGCTGTGAATACATCAGACATGCTCTGAATGTGGTCGCAGACAGGAGGACAGGAGGAGAGGAGGACAGGGGGAGAGGAGGACAGGGGCAGAGGAGGACAGGAGGAGAGGAGGACAGGAGGAGAGGAGGACAGGAGAAGAGGAGGACAGGAGGAGAGGAGGACAGGAGAGGGAGACAGGGAGAGGAGGACAGGAGGAGAGGAGGACAGGGGGAGAGGAGGACAGGGGGAGAGGAGGACAGGAGGAGAGGAGGACAGGGGGAGAGGAGGACAGGGGGAGAGGAGTACAGGAGGAGAGGAGGAGTGGAGGACAGGGGGAGAGGAGGAGAGGAGGACAGGAGGAGAGGAGGAGAGGATGAGAGAAGGAGAGGAGGAGAAGAGGAGGCCGATCCAACAGAAAACACTGTTTGTTTTGGTGTGATTATCAAATCTTAAAAGCTGCAATTATTTGCATAATAGAAAGTCCTCTGTAAAGAACACAATGCAACACAAACACAAAAAAATCCTGTCCATCGTCGAGATCTCTTTCAGATGTTCTGAAATGCCGTCCCTGCATGTCAGATGACCTCCATGGGGTGTTGTTGTGTGTAAAAGGTTAATTCTATTGCAAAATGTTATTGGACTTTCCAAAACAGTGCATCCTTAACATTAAGGTCCACTTTATTAAGAGAAATGTGTCCTCTGCATTTGACCCATCCTTCTGTCAATCACCCTCCTTCCCTTCCCTCCCTCCCTCCCTCCCTCCCATTTATCCTCTCATTCCTCTCGTTCATCTCGTTCCTCTCGTTCCTCTGCCTCCCTTCTACCCATCCTCTCCCTTCTCTCCTCCTCTCTCCCTCCTCTGGGCATGTGGTCCTTTGTGTTGGGCCTCACCTCCCTGATGGTCCAGAAGTACTTCCCAGCCAGGTCTGTGGGGGAGGCGCATGTCTCCAGGTCGTCCTCTCTGGTGAGTCTCCGGAGCCACACCAGCTCACAGTTACAGTGCAGAGGGTTTCCCCCGAAGCTGAGCACCAATGCGCTGAGGGGGGAGCCTTTAGTCTTGGCGTAGACCGGGATGCGCAGGAACAGAGGGTCAGGAGGGATCTTCTTCAGCTTGTTGGAGGTCATGTCCAGACTGTACACACACACACATACACACACACACACACACACGCACACGCACACACACACACACACACACACACACACACACACACACACACACACACACACACACACACACACACACACACAAGCCTTTCACTGTATATACTGTACATTTTTTGATATTTTGGTTCACTGTTCTCAAAATATATACACATATAAGAGGAAGCTGAAACCCATAAACCCAGATTTAATGGTGCACAATGTAACTTTTCTTATAAAGCGTTATTGCTCTGCTCAGATCTGTGCAAGCCTCAGTAAGAATGCAGGTCTCTGCTTTTCTGATATCAGTATCAGAAAAGCAGGTGGCAGATGCCCCACCAGTAAAGTTAGCTAGTCACCCATTTATTGATCTTATAATTTACTGTTTTATTTATCCAGTCAGCAAGCAGAAAGACTCTTATACGACTCTCTTATTTGTGTTCCCAGTTTCAAAGCTGAAATCCAGTGTGTCTAAACTAAAATGTCTCTCTCTGAACTGAATGGTCTCTCTCTAAACCCCAGGCCCTGCACCAGTCATGAGTCAGTGCTAGTGCAGCCTCTGCAGCTCAGGGAGGGAATTCTGGAAGTTCTGAGCTTCATCTGAGACATGTTCTGTCCATAAACTGAGACTGAGACAGTTGGATGTGTCTCTGTGGCATGTGGGTGTAGGCCTGCGGGTGTAGGTCTGTGGGTGGAGGCCTGCGGGTGTAGGTCTGCTGGTGTAGGTCTGTGAGTGTAGGTCTGCTGGTGTAGGCACGTGGGTGTAGGTCTGCTGTTGTAGGCCTGTGGGTGTAGGCCTGTGGGTGTAGGTCTGTGGGTGTAGGTCTGCTGGTGTAGGTCTGTGGGTGTAGGTCTGCTGGTGTAGGTCTGCTGTTGTAGGTCTGTGGGTGTAGGCCTGTGGGTGTAGGTCTGTGGGTGTAGGCCTGTGGGTGTAGGTCTGTGGGTGTAGGCATGTGGGTGTAGGCATGTGGGTGTAGGTCTGATGGTGTAGGTCTCTGGGTGTAGGTGCGTGGATGTAGGTCTGCGGGTGTAGGTGTGTGGGTGTAGGTCTGCGGGTGTAGGTGTGTGGGTGTAGGTGTGTGGGGTGTAGGTGTGAGGGTGTAGGTGTGTGGGTGTAGGTCTGCGGGTGTAGGTGTGTGGGTGTAGGTCTGCGGGTGTAGGTCTGTGGGTGTAGGTGTGTGGGTGTAGATCTGCGGGTGTAGGTGTGTGGGTGTAGGTGTGTGGGTGTAGGTCTGCGGGTGTAGGTGTGTGGGGTGTAGGTCTGCGGGTGTAGGTGTGGGATGTAGGTCTGCGGGTGTAGGTGTGTGGATGTAGGTCTGCGGGTGTAGGTCTGTGGGTGTAGGTCTGCGGGTGTAGGTCTGTGGGTGTAGGTGTGTGGGTGTAGGTGTGTGTGGGTGTAGGTCTGCGGGTGTAGGTGTGTGGGTGTAGGTGTGTGGATGTAGGTCTGTGGGTGTAGGTGTGTGGATGTAGGTCTGCGGGTGTAGGTGTGTGGGTGTAGGTGTGTGGGTGTAGGTCTGCGGGTGTAGGTGTGTGGGTGTAGGTCTGCGGGTGTAGGTGTGTGGGTGTAGGTCTGTGGGTGTAGGGTGTGTGGGTGTAGGTCTGCGGGTGTAGGTGTGTGGATGTAGGTCTGCGGGTGTAGGTGTGTGGATGTAGGTGTGTGGGTGTAGGTGTGTGGGTGTAGGTGTGTGGTGTGTGGGTGTAGGTGTGTGGGTGTGTAGGTCTGTGGGTGTAGGTCTGTGGGTGTAGGTGTGTGGATGTAGGTCTGTGGGTGTAGGTGTGTGGGTGTAGGTGTGTGGGTGTAGGTGTGTAGGTGTAGGTGTGTGGATGTAGGTCTGCGGGTGTAGGTCTGTGGGTGTAGGTCTGTGGGTGGAGGCCTGCGGGGGTAGGTCTGCTGGTGTAGGTGTGTGGATGTAGGTCTGTGGGTGTAGGTGTGTGAGTGTAGGTGTGTGGGTGTAGGTCTGTGGGTGTAGGTCTGCGGGTGTAGGTGTGTGGTGGGTGTAGGTGTGTGAGTGTAGGTGTGTGGGTGTAGGTCTGTGGGTGTAGGTCTGCGGGTGTAGGTGTGTGGGTGTAGGTCTGCGGGTGTAGGTGTGTGTGGGTGTAGGTCTGTGGGTGTAGGTCTGCGGGTGTAGGTGTTTGGGTGTAGGTCTGCGGGTGTAGGTGTGTGGGTGTAGGTCTGTGTGGGTGTAGGTCTGTGGGTGTAGGTCTGCGGGTGTAGGTGTGTGGGTGTAGGTCTGTGGGTGTAGGTCTGTGGGTGTAAGTGTGTGGGTGTAGGTCTGTGGGTGTAGGTCTGCGGGTGTAGGTGTGTGGGTGTAGGTCGTGTGCGGGGTGTAGGTCTGTGGTGTAGGCTGTGGGTGTTAGGTGTGTGTGGGTGTAGGTGTGTGGTGTAGGTGGTGTGGGTGTAGGTGTGTGGGTGTAGGTGGGTGTAGTGGTGTGTGTGGTGTAGGTCTGCGGGTGTAGGTCTGGGTGTAGGTCTGTGGGTGTAGGTGTGTGGGTGTAGGTGTGTGTGGGTGTAGGTCTGCGGGTGTAGGTCTGTGGGTGTAGGTGTGTGGGTGTAGGTGTGTGGGTGTAGGTGCGGGTGTAGGGTGGTGTAGGTGTGTGGGTGTAGGTCTGCGGGTGTAGGTCTGTGGGTGTAGGTGTGTAGGTGTGTGGGTGTAGGTGTGTGGTGTAGGTCTGCGGGTGTAGGTCTGTGGGTGTAGTGTAGGTCTGTGGGTGTAGTGTGTGTGGGTGTAGGTGTGTGGGTGTAGGTCTGCGGGTGTAGGTCTGTGGGTGTAGGTGTGTGGGTGTAGGTCTGTGTGGGTGTAGGTCTGCGGTGTAGGTGTGTGGGTGTAGGTCTGCGGGTGTAGGTGTGTGGGTGTAGGTCTGCGGGTGTAGGTCTGTGGGTGTAGGTGTGTGGGTGTAGGTCTGTGGGTGTAGGTGTGTGGGTGTAGGTCTGTGGGTGTAGGTCTGCGGGTGTAGGTGTGTGGGTGTAGGTCTGTGGGTGTAGGTCTGCGGGTGTAGGTGTGTGGGTGTAGGTCTGTGGGTGTAGGTCTGCGGGTTGTACCGTGCCAGCTTGTGCAGGTTGGAGAAGATGCCCTCAGGGACACTCTCGATGAGGTTGTGGTCCAGACTCAGGGTGTTGACGCTCACCAGCAGAGCGATGGTGTCCCATGGGACCTCCACCAGGTTATTGTAGCTCAGGTCCAGGTCCTCCAGGGTCTCCAAGAAGTCCTGAGCACCACACACACACAGTTTAGTTCTTTGTTCTTAGAGAAAGAATCTGCAGAGAGGAAGACTAGTGTGAGCAGAGCTTTTAGAGGATTTTTCTCAGAATTCCTCCCAACTGTGATACAAGCTAAGAGAAAGAAACCTCTGACCCCCTCACCCCCGTCTCACCCTCTGACCCCTCACCCCTGTCTCACCTCTGACCCCTTCACCCCATCTCACCCTCTGACCCCTTCACCTCGTCTCACCCTCTGACCCCTCACCCCTATCTCACCCTCTGACCCCCTCACTTTTGTCTCACTCTCTGACCCCTTCACCTGCGTCTCATCTCTGACCCCTTCACCTCGTCTCACCCTCTGACCCCCTCACCCCCATCTCACTCTCTGACCCCCTCACCCCCATCTCACTCTCTGACCCCCTCACCCCCGTCTCACTCTCTGACCCCCTCACCCCGTCTCACCCTTTGACCCCCTCACCCCAGTCTCACCCTTTGACCCCCTCACCCCCGTCTCACTCTCTGACCCCCTCACCCCCGTCTCACCCTTTGACCCCCTCACTCCCGTCTCACCCTTTGACCCCCTCACCCCCATCTCACCCTCTGACCCCCTCACCCCCATCTCACTCTCTGACCCCCTCACCCCATCTCACTCTCTGACCCCCTCACCCCCGTCTCACTCTCTGACCCCCTCACCCCCGTCTCACCCTTTGACCTCCTCACCCCCGTCTCACTCTCTGACCCCCTCACCCCCGTCTCACTCTCTGACCCCCTCACCCCCGTCTCACCCTTTGACCCCCTCACTCCCGTCTCACCCTTTGACCCCCTCACCCCCATCTCACTCTCTGACCCCCTCACCCCCGTCTCACCCTTTAACCCCCTCACCCCCATCTCACTCTCTGACCCCCTCACCCCTGTCTCACCCTTTGACCCCCTCACCCCCATCTCACTCTCTGACCCCCTCACCCCCGTCTCACTCTCTGACCCCCACACCCCCATCTCACCCTTTGACCCCCTCATCCCCGTCTCACTCTCTGACCCCCACACTGACTTTTGTTTCCCCCTCCCTCACCTCTTCCTGTTACCCCCCTCCCTGTGAAGCTAAATGATCTCAGATGTAGCCAGGAACAACAGGAGCATATGTGAGCCAACTGAATAAAAGCTCATTTCCATGTATCATGTTCTTACAAGAGAAATGATGGTTTTAATAAGATAATTTAATTAGTGTGAAATCACATTTTAGTGTGTTAAAATATTATTATGAAACTACAAGTGACTACAACAAGAATGTGAACACTTTTTCGACTTTGATAAGTACAATATTAGATTGTGAACACAAATGAAAGGAAATTGAGAGTGTTATTGGCACTGTCAGCACACTGCACAGAGAGCTGCAGGTTCAATCCTCGGTCACCATGGTCCTTCTAGTTGTAAAAGTCAGAGCTGCTTCTTTCAGTCTTACAGATTCTTTTTTATTTCTGAACCTTTATTTTACACATTCTTGGTGTTCAGGAGGCCTGTACATGTGAAAATTTACTAAACATTTTGTACTAAATGTACTAAACTAAACATGAAATCCACTTTTTTGCTGCCAATCTGTGCATATGCTGTTTTAACATCATCATCTATTGTCCTTTTGCTATTTTAATGCCAACTATGCAAATGTGCAGCTTTGTGTCAAGAAGTGTGTCCTGCCTCCAGCGGACTTTACGATTTCAAGTACTACGTGACATCACAGAGGACTCATTCTCCCCTTAATCCTCCAGATCCCTGCTCCCCCTCACTCCCCCTTCAGTCCTCCAGGTACAGCCCAGTTTGTCAGCTCTATTTGAAATGAAGTTGTGGGAAATGTGGCTGGGGGAGCCCTGCTCACACCCCAGAGGCCTGCTCACCTGGAAGGCCCCCTCGGAGATGCTCTGGAGCTGGTTGTTGGCCAGGATAAGGTGGCGCAGGTTGACTAGTCCCTGAAAGTGTGAGTCATCCAGGCTGGTGAGGCGGTTGGCGTCCAGGTGCAGCGCGTGGAGCTCCTGGAGGTCAGCAAACGTGTAGGGCCAGATCTGACTGATGGTGTTCCTGCTCAGGGTCAGGTGGATCTGCACAGACACCACACACACCGTGAACAAGCACAGGAGACAGAGAAGGAAGCAAGCAAGCAAGAGGGCGAGAGAGATTGAAATGAAACACGGAAATTGTCCTCGAACCTAAACTGTCTGTGGCAACAGTTTAATCACTGTTTGCGTTACATCTCAGGAGCTAGGTACCACAGTGGACCAGCAGTGGTTCTGGCACTCTAATATTATCCCAAAGGTTGGTGGTTTGAACCCTGCTCAGACCAGAGCGTTCTGTCCATGGGCAAGACACCTTGCCTCCACTTTTGTACACTAGGCTATGAATAAAGATAGATTTGTGGAATCTCATGGAGCTTGTGCACTTGTGGACAGAATTATCAGCTTTTTAATGCACTTTTCACATAAAGTTATAGATGTTTCATAATTCTGTGAATACTAAAATGAATAATATTTTGACAACAGGAAAAAAAAAAAAGTATTCCCACATTTTTCCCCAATTGTCACTTGCCCTCATTCCTTTCAGATGCTCTGCCCTATGTAAGAGCAATACTTTCATTAGAGATAGACCGATATATCGGCCGATAGTTCGTTTTTTCAGCGCATCTGCCACACAGGCTGCTATTTGTGGCTGAAGCTTTTAAGTACAAAGAGATAACTGCTGTAAATGTGACACACATCTCTGGTAAGGCTTGTGGTTAACAGGGCAGTTTGTAGTAAACGTAAACAACACAACTGGGGGAAAATTATCAAAATTGGTCGTACATATCAGCTCCTCTGGTTTCTAAGCAGTCGGTGTCAGGATCAGTCTTGAACAAGCCATATCGGTCTATCTCTAATTTTCATATGTTTAATTCACAAAGATCCTTGTTGGCCTGTGGACCTGAGCACAGACCAAGAAGCCTGTGGTCAAAGGGTTAGTGGTACGATCCCCACACATGTCTGCATACTAGACTTGTAGTCTATCATATCATGTGTACACTGTGTACACGTGAGCCAGGAGGTGGCAGAGGGCAGGACTGACCAGGCTGGACATGTTGGCGAAGTCGCGGTGGCGCAGTGTGGTGATGAAGTTGTCCATGAGGCGTAGTTCAGCCGTCTGCCGGTCCACGTTGGGCGGCACAAACAGGAGGCCCGTGTTGGCGCAGAGCACGGTGTAGGAGGGCATCAGGTTCTGGCAGGTGCAGCGCTTGGGGCACAGCGCCGTGGGGCCAGCAGGGGGCAGCAGCAGCAGGAGTCCGCACACGAGCAGCCGCAGCAACATGGCTTCTGTGAGAAGAAGGGCAGATGGGCTCAGTGTGGAGATGGACACGTATCAAAGGCTAACGCTAAGGCTAAGCTAACGTGGCTAAGCTACGTGCCTTGGGTGGGGTCCAGGCCATTGTTTACCCAGAGCTAGCTGCAGTGCTAGCACAGAGCGGCTCTCATCAGGAGGCTCCACACACTCACACAGCCAACGTCTGCTCAAGTCACATTAAAGGGAATGTATTAAAGCAAAATCAGGTTTGATTTGACAGCTTTGAACCAGACACTTTGTGTTTAGTAGTCTACAGTACACCTCCGAATCATTTATGTAGACGAGATGTGCAGCCACGTCACAATGGAACAATAAAAGATGAAAATGTAAGTAGTAAGTTGAGAGAAATACCAAATACTAAGCTTTATGTGCTCATTAAAGTAAGCATATTATCTTGACTATTCCTGTCTAGTATTTAAAAATTCTTTTGGTCTCTTAGCATATCCACACTTCTCCAACAGGCTCTGTTCACGCCTATGTCACAAACCAGGAAGACGTTTGGAAACATGTGATGACAACTTCCGGTGTTGTTCCCAAAACTGGGCTCACTGACCAACTGTGATCAAACCCACTGAAGTCAGTGGTCAGTGGTCAAATGAAGACTGCAGACCTATGTGCTGTTTGGAATCATCTGGAATTTGGCCTCGTCTCTTCTAATCACATGTACCAGTGCACTTGGAGTTGTGTGTCAGTGGGAAATGATGAAAACTGAGGTGTGGTTGGACTTGCTGATTCACCAAACATAACAGATACAATACAATAACATGGAGATGAAAAAAAACTGGGACATTTTCTCATTTTTCTTCCCTCCGGAAGTTGTCATTGCATGTTTCCAAACGTCCTGTGCCAACATGTGAGCCTGGCCACCGGTGAATGAGTATGATTGACAGGTGGATTAGCCAATCAACCATTGGTATCACAAATAATATCACAGGGGACAGAAAAACGTGGGGTTTCTGGAGAATCAATGAAGCATTAAACCAATGAGTTCCTTCACTTCACACGTGTCACTGAAATCTGATTTCTCTTTCTCTCTTCATTTTTATTTCACATTTTTCCACTTTAAAGGTCCACTGTGTTTGTGTGTGTGTGTGTTTTCTGGGGTATGCCATCTCCATAGAACCTGCACTCACTGTAGGAATGCATGTTCTCTGTGCATTTCCCTATATGTCCCCTACAAACGCTACTGACACATGATCAGAATGTGTGCTGAAGTTGTCTGGATTTTAAAAACACAGAGGAGCCACAGGGGACGCTTTAAGCTGAGAAGAGGGAGACATGAAAAAGTCTAATATGATACAGTAATAATAATAATAGTACTGATGAGTTTAACAGTATGTGCATGTGTGTCTGGAGGAGTCCTGATCGAAGAGGGACTCCAAGGGCCCAGAGGGACACACTCGGAGGAGATTATTAGTGAAATGTGTGAAGAAAACACTGCACAGCTCCAGGTGTCTGGTGGGAAATAACACTACGCAGTAGTACAAGTCAAAAGTCTATTTCAGCCTTGTTCATTTACACCTGGACATTTTAGACTTAGACAGACTTTATTAATCCACAAGAGAAATAATTTGAGCACAAGACTCACACATCACAATATAATAGAATAACAAACAGAAAAAATATAAATGCTAATAATGAATTCTAAATAAAAAGCAAAAAAAGAGCAAGAGGCAAGTGTGAAATAAGACATCATTATATAAATGTAAATATACAAGTCAAAATAAAATAGAAAAATAAGTAATAAAATAAAATCTCTGCTTTATACAAGAGGTCACAGGAAGAACAAGCAACAATGATGTGATGATTGTTCCATAAGGGTGAGTTGTTGTACAGTTGTAGGGAGTATTATCTGTCCCTCTATAGCAGGCATGTCCAAACTATGACCCAGGGGCCAAATGTGGCTCTCAGAGAAATTTTTCTTGGCCCTCAGACTTCCAGGTGAATTGGCCCAAATTACCTTGCTTCAATTAAAAAATCATTTTTATAACTGCAATTTTTTTGAAAATCTACCTCGATAAAACTAATATTTAATATTTACTTTGTGGTTTTAAGGATATAGAGAATAAAGAATAATAAAGTTCATTCTAATGTGTTAAACCAGCACATATTTCAATTATTCACTGTATTGAGCACCAGTCTTCAGCCCTCCATCAGCCCTCTGCTTCGTCTGTGTTTAGATATGTGACCCTTGATGAAAAAAGTTTGGACACCCCTGCTCTATAGTTTGGTGCAGGGGTGAATTGTTGCACAGTTGTAGGGAGTATTATTTGTCCCTCTATAGTCTGGGAAGTTTGTCCAGTGTCCTCATGTCCCTCACTGTCACAAATGTCTCTAAATGTTTTGGGGCTCGCGCTGATCCAATGTAAACAGCCAGACTGGGTTTGAGGGGAGGGTGTGTGTGCTCAGTGTGTATCATACTGTTACATCAGTTCATTGGCAGTGTGTGGAGAAAACTGAAAAGTACAAAAATACAGAAGTAGTGCGGAGTTGTAAAACAGGACCCTGCCTCGGTCATCAACACTGAAACTCCATCCAAAATGCAGCCAGTATTTACACACAAGAAAGGACTTTATCTGTTCAGACACAAAAGAAAAGTCTTTCCTGTTACTTGAAATATGGTGTAACTGTGGTTAAAAGCCCAGTACCCAATTTTGTCCCATGTGTTTGAGGAAAATGAGTCTTGCCCCAGTACAGATGTGTTGTATAAACAGCTCCAGAGGTCCAAATAAATCTTCTGTGTACTTCTCTGCATCAGATTATAAAGTGTGTGTTTGCATGCTAGTTGCTGTTCCCTCAACCTTCACAACGTAACTCCACCTATAATTCAGATGCTCAGAATGCATAAAGTAAGTGAGTGTGTATACATGCACATCGGTATCCCAGTTGTGATCGGGTTTTTAGAGTATCCCTGTTTCTTCATGGTGCATGTAAACGCAGTACAGTATCCCGGTTTCAGTATCCCGGTTATTAGTAGCTGGTATATTCCGATAGTAACCGGGATATTGTGGCTTGTACATGCAGTATCCCGGATACTGCAACATAAAGTTGAGTCACATGTGTCCAAAAGACAAACACAGTAGTGACATAAATAAAGGGACCAACATAAATAAAGTGGCCGACATAAATAAAGTGATCATACATGAGTGAAAGGACTGTAAAATAAAGAGCTGCGCTAAACCTGCACACGTACAATCTGCACTCGTATGACCTGCACACGTATGATCGCTGAAAAGCTAAAACATGAACTATCTCCAACATGATATATGTACAGAACAGACTCACCATCATTAGCACCTCTTCTGTCATAAAAAGAACACACATAATCCACTGAGTCGTGTCCTTTAGTCCAAAAGAAGCTGAACCGCATCAGAGGCACAAGGAGCAGCTGTTTTTATCACTGCTAACAGTTTATGCAAATTAGCCATGTGGTTTTAAGTTTCGTTTCTATAAAACATAAACAAATGTGATCAAAGCTGAATTATCTGATCAAACCTGCTGATGTGTCTAAAGTGGTTCTGGTTTATATGTTGTAAAGCTGAGTTTATTTATGCAGAAGATTTAATGAAGAATCTGTTGGGTTTTTTCAGTGGATTGTGGGAGATCTCATAGCTCCTCACGCTGGTTAAACCTCCCGAGCTTCCGACGCTAAAATGGTTTGCTCATAGTTTGTGTTTTTCCTGGTTTATTAAATTGATTTAAGTAAATTTTTGTGTTTGCACATTTGTAAGATTATGTCAAGAAACCTGGATACTCCACATGTCACAGGGACATGAGTGTCTCGGTTTCTCAGTGCACATGTACACGCAGTAACCCCAGTACTGACAGAACCGGGATATGGCTAATAACCGAGATACTGGAGTGCATGTAAACGCATTCAGTAGTGAGGAAGAACTTTGGAACACTGCAAACTGTACAATGAAGACGTTCTGTTTTATTGAAGACTCTAAAAATGGGGCACAGTGTCTTGAGCACAGAGAGCTCCAGGAGCTGCTGGTGCGTGGAAACGTTCACTCATCATTTTAATGTGATCTCTGAGTCTGGAAGCAGAACTTGAGCTGTTGTATTATGGGAAGTCCGGGCTGTATCATGGGTCTGGCTCTATTAATGAGTCTGTTTCCAAACACTAACTACATGCACACTGTCAGCGTTTCCATGGGAGAGGAAGATTAAAGCAAGTGAACCAGATGCCCCGTCAGCACAGAACAACACTCACGGCTCACATGACACAACTGTAGGCTGCAGCTAACAGGTAGGACTAACACTGCAACATCTAAACCTGGAGAATCTGTGTGTCATTCATTCGTTCATTTTTCAAAATAAAACCAAAAATAAGAAAATGATGAAATAACTGTTTTCTTCATTATTTGTCTCCAAAACCAAAATGAAAAAAAAAAAAAACAGATAATGATTTGTTTTTTTCAGTTTTTAATTTGAAAATGAAAAATGGAAAAAGTCTTAGTCCTGGTCTCTGTCCTGGTCTGGTCCCGATCTGGTCCTGTTCTCGGTCCTGTCTCAGTTCCGGTCTGGTCCCGGCCTGGTCCTGATCTGGTCCTGGCCTGGTCCCGGTCTCAGTCCCGCTCTGGTCCCGGTCTGGTCTCAGTCTCAGTCCCGATCTGGTCCTGCTCTGGTCCTGGTCTCAGTCTCGGCCTGGTTCCGATCTGGTCCCGGACTCAGTCCCACTCTGGTCCCACTCTGGTCCCGGTCTGGTCCCGGTCTGGTCCCGGACCTGGATCAGTCCTGGTTCAGTCTGTATGCGGTGCAAAAGTCCGGCATCTCAGTCATGGAAGTCACGTAAACGGCCCTTATCCGTTTTTTTTTTTTCATTTTGGTTTTGGAGACAAATAATGAAGAAAACAGTTGTTTTTTTGTTTTCTTATTTTTGGTTTTATACTGAAAAACGAATGAACGAATGATACACAGATTGTGTAAGACTATTATCTAATTGATATTAGACTAGTATTGAAACTAGATACTCATTTGTGCAGGTATTGGTGCTAAAAAGTCACATAAATGAACCTGAATGTCTTTAGAACAGGGCTCTCCAACCTTTTTCCTCCTGTGTTTAGCAGTCACCAGAAATGTTGTAAATATAAGAGCCATGGTGTGCCGAAAATGAGGGACAGTTAGATGTCTATAAAAGATAACCCATTATCCAGTTATCAGTGCACAAAATCAGGCATCAAAATTATACAAAGGAACTAGGCATTTAATCAATCAAATCTGAGTTATTTAGTGCAATACGTATGATTCAGAAATCCCTTGGTGAGCTACTTGGAAGGGAGTGGAGAGTTACTAGTAATTCTCGAGCTACAGGCTGGAGACCCCAGCTTTAGAATGAGCTGTGTCAGAACAAGTGTCAGAGCACATAGACTAGTATACACCCATGAACAACTATGAACCTACTGCACCACTGACGGATTACACACATACAAGAGCACGAGCGAAGAAAAAAGTCAAGTTTTTTTCAATAGTGACAATATGAAGGTCTACTTGTGTAAAGCTGCACTGTGTCATTCTCCAAAGAATGGCATTACACGTATATATATATCTGACTTTTATTCAGTAGGTGCTTTTATGTGACCTTGAAAATCTCTCTGGAAAATCTGTACTTGCTTGTATCCATGGGACTTTTGTTAAGGAAAAAAAAAACAAAACAACAGCCTCTCCTCACCAGCAGTATGTCCCTCCCACATTAGACCTTCTCTCCACCTCCCCTGAGCATCTCCCAGAGCATCTCCTCCCCAAGTATCCCCACTTTTATCCACCCGGAGCATCTGAGCTCAGAGTAATTATACAGAAATACAAGTTACATACAGAAGAAAGCAGAACAAATTTAGTTTCACACAATTGTGCTAATCAACTAATCAACTAACTTAACTAACTCAACTAACATTAAGTAACATTTGAGGACAGTGTCTGCATCGACCAACCTGCACCTCTGAAATGTTCTACCTACACATTGAAACAACGCAGACAGCAGGAGGAAGCAACACAGACAATAAGGGCGATGTGATCCTCTCTGCGTCCGCTCTACATACATTTCTGACTCTCCACTTTCCCGCCTTTTTAAAATCCTAGCATCCTCATGTTGTGACGGGGAATTACTTCAAGGCACATAGACCTCGACGCAGATCCATAAATCAAAAACGATGCAGAAGTAAAATTTGCCCATTACAAAATGAAGCGGGAAAGTGAAGTAACAGAAATGTTTGTAGTGCAGATGTAGAGAGGACCAATCACAGCCCTTATTGTCTGTGTCGCTTCTCTCAAATGTCTGCGTTGTTTCGATGTGTAGTTAGAAAGTTTCGGAGGTGCACATTGGTCAGCGCAGACGCTCTGTGGAGCGGGTTCACTGTGATGCAGACAATCTGACAGTTGTGTCTGCTGAGCCTTTACACATGTTAGTGATGCTCTGGGTCTCAGGTAGAAATCACATTCATTTCAGCTCAGGGCTGCAGAGAACGTTCATGTTTTTAAGAGCAGGCTCAAGACCCACCTTTCTAGCATAGCTTTTAATTAAAATCTTATACTTTTACCTGTTTCTATTGTACACATTTTATTATATTTATTTATTTTAGGCATATTTTTTTTAGGATTTCCAGTGTTTCCTCTGTAGGAGCCTCTGCATCAGGAGCGGAGGTCGGCTGTGGCTGTTGGGTCTGTCCCGTGGGCTCCTGGTGGAGAGTTGGTGTTTGGGCTTCATCTCTCCCCAGGGCCCTGTGGTGGTTCCTGGTGGTGGTGGACGGTTCTCTGCTCCTCTGATGCTGCTTTCTCAACTGGTTCACCTGTATTCAGGCTCACATTTTACTATAGGTAGTTTTATGTATTTTAGCATGTTAGGGTGTGTGTGTGTGTGTGTGTGTGTGTGTGTGTGTGTGTGTGTTTGGGTTGTTTGGTTGTGTGGGGTCGGGCAGCTGTGGGGGTTAGGTAAGTGGGTGGGTAGATGGAAATGTGGGATTGTTTTTAATCGCTGTAAAGCACTTTGTGTTACATTTTTGTATGAAAAGCATTTTATAAATAAAGTTTGATTTGATTTACACAAAGACACATTGAGAGAAATCTTTCCACAATATACATTTCCCTCACAAGACTAGATCACCTTATTGCCACACTGGAAGATTCTACGCAAGGTAATAACATCTCCATGGAGACAAGATGAAAATGTTACACAGTGCACCTTACATACACCAAGGCTTTAGCTGCAAACAGCAATGCCACATTTCTGCTGTACAATAAGTTAAAGCTCTAGTGAGGAACATTACACACACAGTAAAAACACTTCGACGGAGACTTGCAGTCATCTCTGTGTTACAAGTCAGACCAGTGGAGAGGCAAGCCCATTCATAATAAGGATGGATGTTTTTATGCATTTTATTTTAGGAGCAGTAATAAGATGCATCAGGATAGTTTGTTGTTCATTGGCTGCTGCAATGTTACGCAGTGGGGCTTTAAAGAGGGGGTACTACACTTCTGTGGGGTATTACATCGAACAAAGAACATATTTAGATCACCGTGTTACCTTTTGTTCTTTTGACAAATGTAATATTCACCCCAAAACAACAAATTAACTTTCACTTTGTTTTGGAGCTGTGAGTCTCCCCTTGCTAAGTCACTCTCCCTTCAGAGCACTATCACAACACATCCAGTGTGCATCCCACTAATGAAACTACTGCACATTGCATCAGATTTGTGAAGATGATACAGTTTTGTATCATGGTGAACATTATAACATAGTAGAAAGCTCCAAGTCCGTGTTGCCTCAGAGCCCCTCTTTAAACTGTCTCTGTTATTGAGCTCTCTATTAGCAAGTGCAAAAGCTGGGGTCATTCCACATCACAGCTATTCTAACTCGCAGTAGTCATTATGTAATTTCATGTATTTTCCTTTCACAACCTAAAATCAATGAGTCCATATTAATAATGGAGCCCAGCAGTGTGTGGGTCCTCTGCTGCCTCTTTCAAAGCTCCACATTCACACTGTAGCGTCTCTAAACACGTCTAATTGAAAATGCAGACTTAATCCTCCTGACTTCTGCAGCAGCAACAGAGAGCATTCATGAGCTGTGTTACCATGGAAACCTCAAGGCCGCCTCCCATTGGACACACTCACACACACACTCACTCACACACACACACACACACACACACACACGATGTGTTTCCATGCTTGTGGGGACATTACACTGACTTAAATTCATTTCCTGGAGACTGATCCTGACCTTATAAAAAGTACATGTCCTACCAGTCTCTTTACAGTGCACTTCTGATTTCAGGGCTCAGTACAACTCTTGATTTAATAAACAAAAAAACAAACACTGAAACACACAAGGGACTAAACCAGGACTAAACCAGGACTAAACCAGGACTAAACTAGGACTAAACCAGGACTAAACCAGGACTAAACCAGGACTAAACCAGGACTAAACTAGGACTAAACCAGGACTAAACCAGGACTAAACCAGGACTGAAACAGGATGAGCAGGCTGTAGATGTGTCTAGCACATGGAAGTATAATGAGATCTGAAGATGAACAAAATATGGTGTGGTGCAGTTGGCAGTGGCCTGTGCTCACTGCATTTGGAAATAAATGTTTTTTTTCTTCAGCATTACTCCCTGAATACTGCCCTAGCCCCTCCCACCACATGATTCTGACCAATCAGAGCAACGACGTCTACAGCAGCACTAGCATCAGGTCAGAGAGAGGTTTGAAAATGATTTGGACAGCCTAAACTCTTCATCTAGAGTCTAGATGAAGAGTTTAGGCTGTCCAAATCATCTAGATTCTAGACTCTTCACCTTAAGCAGCTTGTTCACTGAATCAGATCAAAAGTGAATCCTTTGACATTGCCATAGCAGGACACAGAATAAATAAATAAATAAATAAATAGTGTCTGTGTTGTTCTGAATGGAATCTCTAGAACAATGAGGACAGTTCACAGGTCAATAGTCTGTGTTCTCCTCCTTTTGCTTCCTTCAGTGTTTGTGGAGAGGCTGCCTCACCAGAGGAACACATGCTGGACTCAATAAATATTTAAACATGAGTCAGGTCTTCACTCACACGTGGGGCAATAGAAGCACAGACCCCGCCCCCCACCCCCTCTGTCTGTGTGTGAAAGTGAAACTAAACAGAGCACATGCTCATGTGCACAACAACAATATTTACATGTTTCATTAGAAATACCTAAAAGCAAGTCACTCCATGTCAAAAGTCTCCAGTCAAGTCTCACATTGAGTCAGTGAGTCTCACACAGGCTTGTCCTGCAGGTCAGAGTCACAAAGACTGTGACTCGAGTCTGACTCAAGTCAGGTCACATGACTGGAGTCTCCCGCCTGTAGACTGCAGATGTGTGGACCTGGTTTATGTTTAATAGGTGTAATTTTTGGGCCTATTCACATGAGACACATCATAAAGACAAACATCTTCTGTGTCAGTGTAAATAAACAAAAATGATGGATTTTTCACAATCGCTTCAGAAAGTGGTGTCATTATTCAACCTGGACGTGAGTGTTGTCAGCTTTAAGATGAATATTTGTGGAGCTAATCTCTGACAAATAATACATTTCAACATTCTTTAAAAAACAGTGAATATAGAGCCCTGCCATCTGAACTATTTATATTACACTTCAGAGTTTGGCTTTAGGTTATTCTTTGGGTGTCTTCACATGTATGTGGATGCCTGTTTTCTGTGGTTTCGGTCTCCCATTTGGGCTCTTGTTTACTGCACAGAGCGGTGCTAATTCTTCCGTCTGACCGCTGAGGCTCGGGGCTGATCTCCTCTGTCACAGCGTGTCCAGATGGTCCTTTTTCCAGCTCCACTCCTCCATTGTCCCAATCTCTAACCAAATCTGTCCCTCTCTGCCTGGCTTCAGAGTAGAGGAGGAGGGTGGGGCCAGGCTGTGTCTGTGGTGTGTTTGGTTTAAAGAAGGTAAAAGCTGTGAGCAGTAGAAGAGAGGAGTGAGGAATGAGGCGGTGTGTGCAGCTGAACACTCTCACAGAGCTGGAGAGCATTCAGAAGCCTGGCCTCGTGTGGAAAGACTGTAAACCTCCTGCTGTGAGTATAAGGCTCTGGTACACACACATGAACCACCTCTGGAATACCAACTCAACCAGGAAGTGTTTCATCCGCTTTCTACTTCCTGTCACCTCTCATCACATGTCAAAACATTGCTATTCTGGTGGGCTATACTATGGAGCTGTAATGTTCCACAATAGAGCATTAAAGAGGGGGTATTATGCTAAATCATATTTGTTTTGAGCTTTCACAATGTGATAACTTTATTCCTTCATCAAAAACATGCCTGTTGAGGTTTGACATGTCATCCATTCATGTCTTAGGAACAAAAGGATGCCGCCTCTTTAATAGAAACAAACAAACAGGTGCACTAGAGCAGCAACGATGAGACAAACCCTACAACAGGATTGGTTTTGCATGTGAAGGGCATTTCAAGTTTCTCTGTCAGACTCTGTGCTGGTGCAGTAGGTCCTGGGTTCCTTCTGATGCACGACAATAACCTGCCTCATTTGGCAAGAGTCTGCAGGCAGAACCTGGAGGATGAAGGGATTGATAAAACTGAATGGGCGTCATAATCACCTGACTTAAACCCGATAGAACACCTCTGGGACATTATGCCCCTACAAGAGCTCAGTGATGCTCTTCCACTGATCTGGGAGGACATCCCACAAGACTTCATCCATCGTCTCATCAAACATGCAGACAAGCACATGAGGGCCACACAAGAGACTGAGAAGCATTTTGAGTTGCAGAAATTCAATTTTGGTAAAGTGGACTGACCTGCCACAGCTTTATTTCACTTTGATTTTCAGGGTGTCATAAACTGAAGCCCTCTGTGGCTGAACATTTCATTTCCATTAAAAGAGGTGGCATCTTTTTGATCCAAAAACTTTGCCCTGTCCATATTTGTATAGATATACAACATGTTTTTTCACATGGAGATCCGATGTGTTTTCAAAGTGTTTCTTTAATTTTAAGACATATATGTGTTACAGTGAAGAAGTTAAATACCCCTCTTTAATCATATCATATCATATATTCACTTCTGTTTTTGAAGTTAAAATACCTTGACCACATGTGTTCTTATTATGAACATGGTCACTTCTCTCCACAGATATGACCAGTAACTTGGCCTCGTGCTTCCATAGATAAATTTACTGTGATACTGTGGAACATTCTAGGCAAAGCAATAAGATGGGGACAGGCAGGTTGCATTACATAGCGTTACATAGTGTAGTGTTACATAGTGTAGTGTTACATAGTGTAGTGTTACATATTGTAGTGTTACATATTGTAGTGTTCCATAGTGTAGTGTTACATATTGTAGTGTTACATAGTGTTATAGTGCACATTTAAACACTATGGCTTCTCTGTGTGCAGCAGAAGCAGCACACCTCCTCAGCCTCTCCATCTTCTCCTAACCAGATACATATTATCTTAAGATGAAGCATTATATACTCTATCACTCTATATCACTCTGTATACCATTTTGGGTGACAGATTTTTCACCCAGAATGTTCCACAGTATGACATTAGACTTAGACATCTCCACAGAGACAAGCTGATAAAGACACCAGTCCAAGTTACAAGTCAGATCAGTGGAGAGACGAGCTCTCCTGGATGTTTTTCAGGGTTTAATACTGTGGCTTTTCAGGTGAACAGTCTGACACCTTCCTGTCTCCATGGGGATCTTTTTGCTTTTCATAAAATGTTCCACAGTATGGCATTTAATAAATGTGTCTATGTGTAAACAAGCTGGTCTGGTGGCCATGAGGAAGTACCGGTCCAGACTCCACCGACACTACAGTCTCACCACACAGCCATGCCCTGCTCCCCTGACGCTCATCCAGCCTGCAGTCTGTCTCATAAGATCTGAGTTTAATGCTCTACTGTGGTCAATCCATCCAAAGCAATAACATCTCTGTGGACACAAACATGGAGCCAGTGCCAGAAAATGTATGGAAGATTTTAATTCTAAATTTCATAAACATGACCTGTCTGTGTCCCCAGATATGAAGTAAACATCTTCAAATACAGTTTTTAACTGAGAACTGTTCAAACACTGGACATGTTGTTTATGTTCAAAACTGATGTTCTAGTTCAAGACGATTATCCAATCAGAAAGCAAAATGAGCCTCATATCAGTCTCTCGTTTGAGGTGCTAGTTTCAAAGCTGAAATCCAGTGTGTTTAAATTTAAAATGTCTCTCTCTGATCTGAACGATCTCTCCCTAAACCCCAGCACCTGCACCAGTCATGAGTCAGTGCTAGTGCAGCCTCTGCAGCTCAGAGAGGGAATTCTGAAGGTTCTGAGCTTCACATAAGACCTGGTTTGTCCATAAACTGAAAATGAGACACACTTGGATGTGTCTCAGTCTGCAGGTGAAAGCTCTGTGGACACAGGTCCACATGTGAGCACATGTTTTTAAACAGAGCACAGGATACAGACGCTTCCTTTAACTGCAGCTTTAAGTCATGTTAGAAAGTTGTTTAATAAAATAAAAAATAAAAACAGACCTGGAGTTGTGTTTGTTATATTCACACATGTTTGACCCTAACCCTAACCCTAACTCTGTATTATTAGTCTGTCTACATCTCCAAAGCTCAGAATACTCTGTTTCTCTGTTTCACCTTGTGATGTCATGAACCAGCAATGAAATGGTCCATATGATTTTAGAGAAGGAGTATGGAGTTTAAAACATAGTGGAGCACTTCCTGTATCACCAAATGACATCACAATGTGGAACAGAGTGTTTTCTCTTTGAGAGAAGAAATATTCAGTTTTGTGTGTTAAACTTGTGTATATCTAAAGCCTTGAATAATACTATTTACAGCTGCACTAGAACATGTCTTCTCTCAAAACAGAACACAGAGTACACACAGAGTACACACAGAGTACACACAGAGTACACAGAGTATACGCAGGAGTCTCAGAATGTGGGCGACAATCTGCTGCTTTCACATTCGGCACTTTTAAAAACACCAAGTAAAAAGTACAAGACATAAAATAGTGCTGTCTCATATGGAACTGCAGAGAGAGAGAGAAGGAAGACAGAGAGAAGGAAGAGAGAGAGAGGACTGATTGAGAGCAGGACTGAGAGTGGAACACCTTTGTACAGTCTTCCTATAGGAGGGAGGATAAAACATCATCCCTCCTAACTGCCTCCTTCTTCTCTCTCACTTCTGCCTCCCCTCTCTCCATCCTCCTCTCTTCCCCCCTCCCTCTCTCCCTCTCTAACTCTCTCTCCTTCTCTCACTCTTCTCTCCTTCATCTTTCCCTCTAAATCCTCCCTTCTCTCCCATTTCCCCATTCTCTTCCCCCACTCCCCTTTCTCCTCCTCTCTCCTTCCCTCTAAATTATTCCTCCTCATCCTTCCCTTCTCCCCCCCCACCTCTCTCCTCTTTGTCTTTGCTTTAAACATTTCTATCCCTCCCCTCACTGCCTCGTCTCCCTCTGTCTTTTCTCATTTACTCCTTCTCCCCTCCTCCTCTTTTCTTCCCTACCCCTCTTCCCCCCACCTTCTCTCCTCCTCCCTCCCTCCCTCTCTGTGTATTCAGTTATTTGTGGATTTAGGGGGAGTGTTCTGTCCATCATCTGCACACCAGGAGTCTTCTCTGAGATTCCAGAGCCCCCTACAGCACCCAACAGCACCCTACAGCCCCCTACAGCACCTAACAGCACCCTACAAAACCCTACAACACCCTACAGCCCCCTACAGCACCCTACAGCACCCTACAGCACCCTACAGCCCCCTACAGCACCTAACAGCACCCGACAACACCCTACAGTCCCATACAGTCCCCTACAGCACTCTGCAGCCTCCAACAGCCCGCTACAGCATCTTACAGCCCCCTACAGCCCCCTACAGCCCCCTACAGCCCCCTACAGCACCCTACAGCCCCCTACAGCACCCTACAGCACCCTACAGCACCCTACAGACCCCTACAGTCCCCTACAGTCCCTACAGTCCCCTACAGCCCCTACAGCCCCCTACAGACCCCTACGGCACCCTACAGACCCCTACAGACCCCTACAGCCCCCTAAACCCCCCTACAGCCCCCTACAGCCTCCTACAGTTCCCTAAAGTACCATACAGCACCCTGCAGCCCCCTACAGTTTCCTACAGCCCCCTACAGTTTCCTACAGCCCCCTACAGCCTCCTACAGTCCCCTACAGCACCCTACAGTCCCCTACAGCACCCTACAGTCCCCTACAGCCTCCTACAGTCCCCTACAGCCTCCTACAGTCCCTTACAGCACCCTACAGCACCCTTCAGCCTCCAACAGCCCCCTACAGCACCCTACAGCACCCTGCAGCCTCCAACAGCCCCCTACAGTCCCCTACAGCACCCTACAGCACCCTGCAGTTCCCTACAGCACCCTTCAGCCTCCAACAGCCCCCTACAGTCCCCTATAGTCCCCTACATCTTCCTACAGCACCCTCCCCTACAGCACCCTACAGCACTCTCTACAGCACCGTACAGCCTCCAACAGCCCCCTACAGCACTCTACAGCACCCTACAGCACCCTACAGTCCCCTACAGCACTCTACAGCACCCTACAGCACCCTGCAGTCCCCTACAGCACCCTATAGCCCCATACAGTCCCCTACAGCACCCTACAGCCTCCAACAGCACCATATAGTCCCCTACAGCACCCTCTACAGCACTCTACAGCACTCTACAGCACACTACAGCACCCTACAGTCCCCTATACAGCACCCTATATCCTCCAACAGCACCCTACAGGTCCCTACAGCACCCTAACAGTCTGATGAGGGACACAAGGACCAGCCCTACAGCTGCTCCTCCACACACAAGTCTGATTTTAATACCAAAAAGTTAGAATAGAGAAGCTTAAGAAAGGGAGAGACTGTATTGATCTCAAGGGAAAGTTTTGCTGCAGCAACATTTACACTGCACCAGGAGCCAGGTGAGCACAACAGAAAAGCCCTCGTTCTTACTCTGCTCTGGTGATTCGCTGGTGATGAAATGGTCCCTTTCCTCAAAGTATTTCTTCTGGAAGATCTTCTGACACATCTGCTGCCACATGTTCATTCATTCATTAATTTATTTATTTCGGTCACAGGTATATTTTGACATTAATTCATAAACAGTCATATTTAACATATACAGACCAAAAAGGTGCAGGCTGAAGCTTAAGCTTATTATGCCTACCCTTTATTCCTTTGTCAGAGCTTCATCTTGACACCAGTTCATCTTCATAGCTTCATTGCATCATGTGGTGTAAAAAACCTGTAGCATCTCAAATGTCCGTAACTAGCTCCTTAGCCTCTTGCACGGTCTCCATGGATATGGCAAAAAACAATCAGCTCATTTCACAAAATCCAACAGTCTCTTAAGCGGGTCCTTTGAACTGCACATGTTAGTTAGTTAGTTATCTTAGTTGGTTAAAATCCCATGATATTTATGTAACCACAAACGTTGCCATGGGGATATTATGATATTAATGTCATACTGTGGAACATTTCTGACAAAGCAATAACATCTCCACAGAGACACGCAGGAGGAGGACCGCACCAGAAGAGTTGTACTTTTTAGCTTTCATACTAAAAGAGCACATTCTCACAAAATGGCCGCCTTGTTAAAAGAAAGTTGAGAGTTGTGACCCAGTTTGTCCCAGATGTGTCCTGTGTGTGTGTGTGTGTGCGTGTGCGTGTGTGTGCGTGTGTGTGCGTGTGTGTGTGCGTGTGTGTGTGTGTGTGTGTGTGTGTGCGTGTGCGTGTGTGTGTATGTGTGTGTGTGTGCGTGTGCGTTCGTGTGTGTGCAAGAGGTTGTTGTTCTCACTGAGTGCCTCACTTCCTCAGATGGACAAGAGGCATGTATTGTTGATATCATAAGTCCACACATTTGCATTTGCAGAACCTTTCAGAGCTTTTAACCACATGATCGAGCTTTCCTTCTCACTGACTCTTTCAAGTTGTATTTACAGTGATTTGTGCATTTGTGTTTGAGTCATTTTTAATCACTTATTTTCGAGACGCATTTCATTTTGCATTTTGATCTACCCCCATTTCCAGATCCACCTGTACACGCCCACTGTGATGTACACACTTCCTTCTCCGGTCTTATTTTCTGAATCGGTGATACACGTAGGATTTGACAGAGTGTGATCTGCTCTAGTGTGATGTGCAGCTACACACAGGAGGGGCCCACAGCATGTGGTACTTTGTTGTGATGATGTTTATGGTGACATCAGCTCCCACTGAACACGACAGTTTTCTAATGCGGAAGTCAGCACACTTGTTTCTCCACTCCATGGGGACAGGCAGGTTACATTACATAGTGTTACATACTGTAGTGTTACATACTGTAGTGTTACATACTGTAGTGTTACATACTGCGGTGTTACATACTGTAGTGTTACATACTGTAGTGTTACATACTGCGGTGTTACATACTGTAGTGTTACATACTGCGGTGTTACATACTGTAGTGTTACATACTGTAGTGGGCCCTTTCAAGCAGAAGTAAACAGCAAGGCCAAAAAAAGTTAATGCATCTGATATAAAAATGTATTGAACAGATACATATGTACTCTAGTTTATGAAACTGTTGACCTTTTTTCTGTACCATTTTTGGTTCTAAAGTTCCATATGTTTTAAACAGACCATGTATGAAACATGGAACAAAAATTATTTCCCAAATTTCAAAGACCTGCAAATCATTTAAATAAATGGATGTATTTCATCATATCTTGTGTTATTACATCTTTGAACTGTTGATGAAGGTACATGATTTTTCAAAAAAAAAAAAAAAAAAAAAAATTGTTTAAAATTATAAAAATTTGCTTGGAAGGACTGACATATTTTATAGAAATAGTTTCCTTTCATTTTGAAGTAATATTAAAGTATTGGGAAGAAAAAAACTGACAATTGATGTAAAATCCTGCACCTTCTACTTGCTTGTACAATTTTGCCTCCATTACCATGACCTTTCTTAATAAAAAATCTCATGACTCAAAAAGTAAGAGGTTTTTCAACCTAATCTTGTACCATATGGTAGAAAACTATATGAAGCAAATATTCAAACCAGTTTGTTAAGGATATGTAAGTGAGAACCAAGAGTTATCACTGTTTGGATTTATTGCCCAAAAAGTGCTGCATATTTCATTCCCTCCGTTATCAACATGAGTTTTTTAATTTTTTGTCAACAACTTGAAAGAATATCACAGGTTTAAGTTGACCCTGTTGGAGTGTAACTCTTTCCTACATTCTGATACTTTACTTATTTCAATAGTCCCTCTAGTTTCTGAATAAGAGACATTTGAATGTCAAAAATCTGCCCATTTCCCTCCGTTACCACTTGACCGGACCCTAGTGTTATATAGTGTTACATGTGTTACATAGTGTCACATAGTGTTATAGTGCACATTTAAACACTATGGCTTCTCTGTGTGCAGCAGAAGCAGCACACCTCCTCAGCCTCTCCATCTTCTCTAAACCAGATACATATTATCTTTAGATGAAGCATTATATACTCTATCACTCTATATCACTCTGTATACCATTTTGGGTGGAAGATTTTTCACCCAGAATGTTCCACAGTATGACATTAGACTTAGACATCTCCACAAAGACAAGCTGATAAAGACACCAGTCCAAGTTACAAGTCAGATCAGTGGAGAGAAGAGCTCTCCTGGATGTTTTTCAGGGTTTAATACTGTGACTTTTCAGG
Source organism: Boleophthalmus pectinirostris (assembly GCF_026225935.1). Taxonomy (NCBI): domain Eukaryota; kingdom Metazoa; phylum Chordata; class Actinopteri; order Gobiiformes; family Gobiidae; genus Boleophthalmus; species Boleophthalmus pectinirostris. The sequence goes on along the minus strand of NW_026571541.1, from coordinate 2,336,583 downwards.
TGAACGATCCAACACCTCCTTGTCTCTACGGGGATCTTTGCACACTTGTTTCTTTTATTAAGTTGTTTTAGATGAATATTGTGACCAAAAAGGTCCAAATCCATCCATGGGGGTCAGAGATTTTAACTATAGAACAAACACAAGCGCAATACTTCCGCATGAGAAACTATATCAAAATAAATCCTGTCCCCTGCTGGTGTGTACAGAGGTTTGTTGTGCGGGTTTTAGATGCAGACTTTTCCTTCTTTGGTTTCAGTAAAAGGAGAGATTTGCTGCAGCTGTGAGTGCTCTTAGGTTTAAGCACCATGGACAGCTCCACATCACACAACCTGTCCGTAGTGATGTTATTTCTCTCCCTGGAATGTCCCCCAGTATGACATTAAATCTATCTGTAGTGCATGTGCCAGGTTTGGTTTCATGTGGATAGGCCCAGTAACGGCTACGACCCATAAACCAGATCAACACATCTGCAGTCTGACAGCTCCACGGCAACTCTATTATAGAAAACAGACCTGTGCTCCAGCTCATGTTAAAATATTGAGATTCTAGAATGAACACAGCCTAGTGAATAAATAAAAAACACATTTTCTTTAGACAATAAAATGGCCAACATTAATCATAGAACTTTCTTTTCTATTCCCATGTGTCTTATATGTGTGAATCCTCTGTGGTGCATGTTGGTCCATGTGTGTCTGAAACAGCTCCAGATCATTCTAAACACAGGGAAGGTTCATTTCTCTCCTGTCAGCGGGAATTTTTTTTAGAATAAAATCCTGATCAAATGAGGATCTGGTTTCAGTACTAGTTTTAGTATCGATTAGTCCTTGATTTTTGATACTTTTGACAGCCCTGGTAAATAAACTTAATGTCATACTTTGGAATATTCCAGGCAGAGCTATCACCATGGAGACAGGCAGAGTTTCCTTGTTGTGAAGAGGTGGTGTTCATGGTGTGAGCAGGTTGTGTGGTGTGAAGCTGTCCATGGTGCTTAAACCTCAGAGCGCTCACAGCTGCTGGGTCCTTGCAGCAAATCGCTCTTTTACTGACACCAAAGAAGGAAGAGTCCACCACCTGATGTCAACAACATTCCCTGAAGCTGTGATGCTAACTGTAGGCACTGATCTATCTGAAGCTCTGTTAGTCTTTTATATGAGCTTAAAGAACTGACTTGAGCTGAGCAGGTGGACTGACCTGCACTGATAAACAAGTCCCAGTCCCTGTTAGGAGTCAAACTCCTAACAGGACCATGAACACTCTAATTAACAATGAAGTTCTTAAACGTTTTTGACAGTGTTTTCTAACGTGTGCATTGTGTCACCAGGGTAACTGCTGAACATTCCACTATAGAGATACATGTAGAGCACCTCCAGCATCACGAATTTCGGACTTCCAGTCATTGCACAATACTAGGATTTTTTCGAAAAAGTGAGCATCAAACTGTCATGTTTGTTTTCCCAGTGGGATGTGTCTATTGACAAAGTCGATCTTTTCAAGTCTTTTGAACCATATCACTTTTGTTTCTGGTTCTGATACTGTCATATTTTAGTTCTGGGATTCTTAATTGTGTGGTTGTTGGATCCTCACAGTGGAAAACAGCTCGAGAAATTTGTTTGTGAATTTCATAACTGCAAAAGGGAATCAGATGTGTGTGACTGCAAACCTCTGTTCAAACTGTTTTTCTTCCAAACGGAATTGAAAAATAGTGAAAGGTGATTGTGATGGGCAGGATTGATCCACAGGAAGGACCAAAAAGGAAACCTTTGACTGCCTAAGAAATCATCCCGAGTTTACAGTGAACATTTTGTATGTGGAGCGACATCAAAGCAAAACCCCAATCCCTCACTCAACCCTGGTTATGAATTTAAAAAGTCAACACCAAAGCGAAAGGCACCAGCTGTTCACCAAGAAACACCTTCCACTGCAAAGAGACCAAGACGTGATGTTTCTGTAAAACCAAAAGAACAACAAAGTGCAGCTCAGTCTGTTTGTCTTCTGCACCTCTCCATTAACAAATGGGATGATTTGTTGGCGTTCCACATACAAAATGTTCGCTGTAAACTTGGGATGATTTAGTCAGTCAGTCTTTTTGGTCCTTCCTGTGGATCAATCCTGCCCATTGCCTTCAACTTTCACTATTTTTCAATTCCTCTGTGAAGGGAAACAGTTTGAACAGAGGTTTGCAGTCACACACATGTGATTCACTTTTGCATTTATAGAGTTGAAGCCCATTTTTTGAGCCGTTTTCTGCTGTTAGGATTAAACAAGCAATTACGATGTCCGAATCCCAAAACTAAAATATGAACCAGAAACAAAAGTGATGTGTTTTAAAAGACTTGAAAAGATCGACTTTGTCAATGCATCCCACTGGGAAAACAAACATGACGGTTTGATGCTCACTTTTTCGGAAAATCCTTCCCAGTATGTGTTGCGCAATGACCAGAAGTCCGAGATTCGTGATGCATGTATTTGATGTCACTGCAAAGTATCAATACCCCCCAAAGAAGGTTTTGTACAGCTCCATGGAGACACCCAGCAGGGGGCAGGATTCCTCAACACACATAAACGCATACACACACACGCATACACACACATTTACACATGCACACACACACACACACAGGCTTGACCATTGACCTGGAAGTGCATCCTGACCCCCCGACCTCCTCCTCTGGTGCTTACACACTTAATGGACGTGACAGATCAGATTACTCGATAAACTGGATGAAGGAAAAGAAATATGAACAAATTGAAGTTTCTAAAGGGCGTGTATCTCTCAGATGTACACACTGTGCTCATATATTATGTTGTTTGTGGAATTTATTTAGAAATTTAAATGGCCCATATTCTGATCTGTGTTATAATGTTTCCTCATCACAAACAGACCTGAAGTGTGTACCTGTTTAACACACAAACCCTGCATATTCTTTAATGCCATTCTGGGGAGCAGTCCAGGTCCCCATGGAGACAAGCAGAAAAGTTACACATACACATGAATAAACCTGATTTACACTTTAATTCTGTTCATTCATTGCCACAGACATGCATTTATGTCCAGTTTTAATACTAATTTCAGCATGGATTAGTATCTGATTTAAAATAATTTTGACAACCCTGTTAGGTTTAATGTCATACTATGGGACATTCCATGCAGAGCTATCACCATGGAGACAGGCAGTTCATTACAAATACTAGTATAGCAGATATTGTGGTGTGGCACTGTCCATGGTGCTTAAACCACTGAGTATGTTAAAGGATTCAGTCTAAATACAGTATAAGAAAAGGCCATTCTATGTTTTTTGTTGTTGTAATGAAACATGTTTTCAGAGCAGAGGGTCTGACTGGAGCCTCTTCTCTAACTTCATCCATTTTTCTGTTACTATGATTACTTTTTATTCCAAAGGTCAAACACACATTTTCTATCCATTTTACTCTCCTTATTGTGTCCTCTTGTGATAAATCTGTGTCACAGCTCTGTCTCTGCTGCTTTTCTGTCCTGAGGTCTGCAGGAGCACACTGAAGAACATCCACACAGAGACAGACAGGGCCGACAGGAGCAGAGACAGGACCAAACCACAGACACGTGCAGCGGGGACACACTTCTGAAGAGGATCTGACACAGAGCTGCTGAGGCACCACACTGTCCTCTGTCCACTGTCCACAAGGACACAAGATCAAGTCCATGCAGAACCAGGACCAGGAGAGATGAGAAACAGGACAAGAGCACAGTCCACACTGTCCACACTGTCCACAC
>NW_026571541.1:2315332-2327832 GCF_026225935.1 Boleophthalmus pectinirostris | reverse complement strand
AGTAGTAGTATTTCCATGGAATCAAGCTGGGACATGCCACCTCCAGAAAGTTCCACACTGCAGCTTTAAAACAGTAATAGATTTAAAGTTAACAAGTACTTTTTACCTTTTGTTTAGTAGAAATTGACAATTCCAAATGGTCCTACTGAAGGTGTATGGAGTTTAAAAACACAGTGGAGTATTTCCAGTATTACCAGGTGGCATCACAAGAAGAACTCAGCCTAAATGTGCAGGTTTGTGTGTTAAACATGTGTGAATGAAACAAAACACAAGTGGAGGTGTGTGTGAGATGAGGAAACGTTAGAACATCAGAGAACAGTGCGGTGGCCATGGAACGCTACTATATTCTTTTTACAGTGTAGAGCGCTAAGCCTCTAGTCCACGCAGGAGGTAAACAGAGATGAGCGGCTCTCCCAGATGGACCAGAGGGGGGGCAGATGGAAGAGGAGGGGGGGAGGGGGGCAGATGGAGGAGGAGGGGGCCAGATGCTCATGGATTGGGCCCTATCCGCACAGATTAGAGCTCGCCCAGATTATTTATAACCCAAACAGAATGCGTCTCCTCCCTGAGCGCGCACAACAAGCACATCTCCACTAGGGCCGCGGCGGAAGTGCCAACGCTAACACTAACACTAACGCCGCTCCTGGGTCCTGGGTTCACCTCTGTCCGGCCACTGAGCTGATAGTGTAGCAGTGGCTAACGCGGCGGCTAACACGGCGACTAGTGTTTTGTGTTTAGTGCTCTGAAGATTGCAGAGGAAGATTGCAGAAGTAACAGCTGTGCACATATTTGAGTGTTCAGCCGGTAATCCAGTTTGGGCAGTAAATATGGCAAAAAAAAAGGCTTGACAAATTGTCCCTATTCTTTTCAAATGTGAATCTGTGAAAAATAACAACAAACAAAGCCTTCTGTCCAGGAACCAAATCACAATTCACAATTTGAACCAGGAAATATGCAAAAATGAACGTTTCAGCACAATCGACGTGTTCTGACTCTTAAAATGTTTGTATCAAACTGCTCTCCTGGTACCTGCTGTTTTTATTTTGTTATTTTGTCCTTAAATCAATTCCTATTGCTTATATGAAACTCAGCTCCAAATTCACATCTGTACCAGATGGCCTTGGTGAGCTTCATTTGACTGGAGCTGAACCTTTTTTTTTACTGTGTTTCTGAACCAGCATGGCCCAAAAATCTACCAGAAGCACTGGCATTATTTACGTGCACAGCGGAGATCTGATCATAATCTGATTTCTGAGTTATCAGATTACTGAAATGTCATGTAAACAGTTTGATGTGAGTAATCTGGTTTTGTTCAGATTGTGCAGGTTTTGACAAGGAAAATTATGTGAAAAGGGCAAATGAAAGTGGCAAGAAATGAAAGAAGAAATGTTTGAATGCGTATGACAGGTTAGACTGCTCATTTCACTAAAACACAATTAAACAGGAGGCATTTGACTTCTATGGGGTAAAGAGGAGGATTTACACATTTATGGTAATACAAAAATATTAAGATCACCATGTTACTTTTAAATGTTTTGAAAATGCTATATTCTCCCCATGTATTATTATTATTATTATTATTGGTAACACTTGATAATAACTACACCTTATTTAGCCTTAATAAAGCATGAACAAAGACTTAATTAATAATGATTCATGCTTAGTAACTATTTAATTACTACCTGAATTAGCACTTAAGTTGCACTTAATTCACCTGTGCTGTAAATAGTTACTCATAAGTATTTCTTACTTAATTACTCATGAACTAACCATTTGTGTGTGTATTTGTAAATGTATATTTAAGTAAAAATTTGAGCATTAATAAGTCATGAGAGAACTAATAATGCATTATTGTTTCTCTGGAATTTGACCAACCTTAACAAATGCTTAATAAAGCATAATTAGTCTTCACTTTAGAAAAGCTCTCAGAAAGACTTAACTAACAGATAACAGCTGCCTGAATGATCATTGCATTATTAGTAAAACATTCTCTCATAGCTTTCTAATGATAAATAAATGCTCAAATGTGTATTTAAATATGCATTTGTAAACATGCAAATGGTTAGTTCATGACTAATTAAGAAGTACTGAGTAACTATTTACAGCACAGGCAAATTAAGTGCTAATTCAGGTAGTAATTAAGTACTAAGCATGAATCATTATTAATTAAGTCTTTGTTCATGCTTTATTAAGGCAAAATAAGGTGTAGTTATTGTAAAGTGTTACCTTATTATTATTATTATTATTATTATTATTATTATTATTATTATTATTTAATAAATGTATTTATTTATTTATTTTTTGTGGTTTACTTCATGAGTGGAGAGCAGCAGATATGACATACATTACCAAGCAACTGTAATTTAACAAGGGCCAAAACTTGTCTAAAATTTAAAATGTGTTAAAATTAGTCTTGAAAATGCCATAACTGTCAAAATAATTCACTACTCATAAATGGTCCTTAAATTTTGGATGGAGTTTTCAGAGTTGATGACATAGGCAGAGGGATTCTGTGTTACAACGTACCTGTATTTTTATTTTTTTTTATCTTTATGTAAATTTACCCACTGAGAGATTTGGCCCTGGTTCAGTCCTGGTTTAGTACTTGGTTTAGACCTAGTTCAGTCCTGGTTACACCTGATTTAGACCTGGTTTAGACCTGGTTTAGACCTGGTTTAGTCCTGGTTTAGTCCTGGTTTAGTACTTGGTTTAGTCCTGATTCAGTCCTGGTTTAGACCTGGTTCAGTCCTGGTTAGACCTAATTTATACCTGGTTTAGTCCTGGTTTAGACCTGGTTCAATCCTGGTTTAGTCCTGGTTTAGTTCTGGTTTAGTCCTGGTGTAGACCTGGTTCGGTCCTGGTTTAGTCCTGGATGGTAGAAGTCTCCAGAATGACAATGATGGAGCATCCACACTGAGCAGTGTGTGTGTGCATGTGTGTATGTCTGCATGTGTGTGCATGCATATGTGTGTGTGTGTTTGTGCATGTGTGTGTGTGTGTGTGTATGTCTGCATGTGTGTGCATGCATATGTGTGTGTGTGTTTGTGCATGTGTGTGTGTGTGTGTGTATGCTCCACTGGTCTCATGTTTGAAGCCTTCAGTCACCGTGTGTAAACAGAGCATCTCCGTCCTGAAGGCTTCACCACAGTCTGGCTCTGCTGCTTTTTCAAACCACTTATATTCAAACTATTAAACACCAGACAACCCCCCCATTACACCAGTAACACCAGTAACACCAGTAACACCAGTGACACCAGTGACACCAGTGACACCAGCCCCTCCACCACACTAGTAACACCAGTAACACCAGTGACACCAGTAACACCAGTGACACCAGTAACACCAGTAACACCAGTGACACCAGTGACACCAGTAACACCAGCCCCTCCACCACACTAGTAACACCAGTAACACCAGTGACACCAGTAACACCAGTGACACCAGTGACACCAGTAACACCAGTGACACCAGTAACACCAGTGACACCAGTAACACCAGTAACACCAGTGACACCAGTGACACCAGTGACACCAGCCCCTCCACCACACTAGTAACACCAGTAACACCAGTGACACCAGTAACACCAGTGACACCAGTGACACCAGTAACACCAGTGACACCAGTAACACCAGCCCCTCCACCACACTAGTAACACCAGTAACACCAGTGACACCAGTAACACCAGTGACACCAGTGACACCAGTAACACCAGTAACACCAGTAACACCAGCCCCTCCACCACACTAGTAACACTAGTAACACCAGTGACACCAGTAACACCAGTAACACCAGTGACACCAGTGACACCAGTAACACCAGCCCCTCCACCACACTAGTAACACCAGTAACACCAGTGACACCAGTAACACCAGTGACACCAGTGACACCAGTAACACCAGTAACACCAGTAACACCAGCCCCTCCACCACACTAGTAACACCAGTAACACCAGTAACACCAGTAACACCAGTAACACCAGTAACACCAGTGACACCAGTGACACCAGTAACACCAGTGACACCAGTGACACCAGTAACACCAGCCCCTTCACCACACCAATAACATGTGAAGCACCAGAGCCTCATGTAGATTTTTAGCGTCATTTATTGACCTAAATTGCACCAAACATATCAGTCTGACAATGAAATGTTTAATGTTTATTTCATCAAGCACTACACATCAATTCAAGAAAATAGAGCAGGAAGTTAAATAGAGCAGAGTCAGAAGAGGAGAAGGTCAGAGGAGGAGAGGGTCAGAGGAGGAGAGGAGAGGGTCAGAGGAGAGGGTCAGAGGAGGAGAGGGTCAGAGGAGAGGAGAGGGTCAGAGGAGAGGAGAGGGTCAGAGGAGGAGAGGGTCAGAGGAGGAGAGGGTCAGAGGAGAGGAGAGGATCAGAGGAGAGGAGAGGGTCAGAGGAGGAGAGGGTCAGAGGAGAGGAAAGGGTCAGAAGAGGAGAGGGTCAGAGGAGGAGAGGGTCAGAGGAGAGGAGAGGGTCAGAGGAGAGGAGAGGGTCAGAGGAGGAGAGGGTCAGAGGAGAGGAAAGGGTCAGAAGAGGAGAGGGTCAGAGGAGAGGAGAGGGTCAGAGAGGAGGAGAGGGTCAGAGGAGGAGAGGGTCGAGAGAGAGAGGAGAGGGTCAGAGGAGAGGGTCAGAGGAGGAGAGGGTCAGAGGAGGAGAGGGTCAGAGGAGGAGAGGAGAGGGTCAGAGGAGAGGAGAGGGTCAGAGGAGCAGAGGAGGTACATTGTTCAGCCATAGTAGGAACTTTCGCCCTCTAACCCAAAGGTGAACCATTCAGTCCCCAAACTGTTTAAGTACAAAGAAATGGGTCAAAATGGGTCAATGTATTCTTGTTCATGTTCATGTTGGGCAATGAAAGAAAGAACAGAAACACAAAACAATGTGAACTCAGAGATTACAGGAGCAGAGAGAAACTCAAAGTGCAAGAGGGGGTACTATACTCCAACGGGGTATTAAAGAGGGGGTACTATACTCCAACGGGGTATTAAAGAGGGGGTACTATACTCCAACGGGGTATTAAAGAGGGGGTACTATACTCCAACGGGGTATTAAAGAGGGGGTACTATACTCCAACGGGGTATTAAAGAGGGGGTACTATACTTCTACGGGGTATTAAAGAGGGGGTACTATACTTCTAACGGGTATTAAAGAGGGGGTACTATACTCCAATGGGTTATTAAAGAGGGGGTACTATACTCTAATGGGGTATTAAAGAGGGGGTACTACACTTCTACGGGGTATTAAGAGGGGGTACTATACTTCTACGGGGTATTAAAGAGGGGGTACTACACTTCTACGGGGTATTAAAGAGGGGGTACTATACTTCTACGGGGTATTAAAGAGGGGGTACTATACTTCTACGGGGTATTAAAGAGGGGGTACTATACTTCTAACGGGGTATTAAAAGAGGGGGTACTATACTCCAACGGGTTATTAAAGAGGGGGGTACTATACTCTAATGGGGTATTAAAGAGGGGGTACTACACTTCTACGGGGTATTAAAGAGGGGTACTATACTCCAACGGGGTATTAAAGAGGGGGTACTATACTCTAATGGGGTATTAAAGAGGGGGTACTACACTTCTACGGGGTATTAAAGAGGGGGTACTATACTCCAACGGGGTATTAAAGAGGGGGTACTATACTTCTACGGGGTATTAAAGAGGGGGTACTATACTTCTACGGGGTATTAAAGAGGGGGTACTATACTCCTAACGGGGTATTAAAGAGGGGGTACTATACTCCAACGGGGTATTAAAGAGGGGTACTATACTCCAACGGGGTTATTAAAGAGGGGGTACTATACTCTAACGGGGTATTAAAGAGGGGGTACTATACTTCTACGGGGTATTAAAGAGGGGGTACTATACTCTACGGGGTATTAAAAGAGGGGGTACTATACTCCAACGGGTTATTAAAGAGGGGGTACTATACTCTAATGGGGTATTAAAGGGGGGTACTACACTTCTACGGGGTATTAAAGAGGGGGTACTATACTTCTACGGGGTATTAAAGAGGGGGTACTATACTTCTACGGGGTATTAAAGAGGGGGTACTATACTTCTACGGGGTATTAAAGAGGGGGTACTACACTTGTATGGGGTATTCACGGTAACAACAACATATTTAGATTACCATTTTACTTGTTTACCATGTTTAGTTTGGAAAATCCTATATTCACCCAAAAAACAAAGTATCACATGTGTCATTAGTTCAGTATTGTTTTTGTGCTCTCACAACACAATCAGTGTTGAAACTCGTGCACATCACATCAGATTTGTGAAGTTGTTGTGTCATGTTTTTGTGTATTCATGGGAGCAGGGGAGACGTACGCTTGTGGCTCAGCATTGCACAGAATCCTACAGCTAACTGCAAAGAGGGTTGGGCCCGGATGAGATCACTAGATTACTCAAACATGCGTGGATGACATCTAAACCCCCTTCAAACATGTTTCTGATGAGGGATTGTAATAAAAATAGAAATATAAAAAATATGATTCAAAATACCTCCTTTTAAAAACATGATTACATTACATATTAAAAGCTCATGAAAATAGATTTGAGATAATATGTATGTCCCCTTTAAATGAAAATAAAAATGATTGAATGAATAAATGAAGACTGTACCACAGCAGCACAGCTCCTCAGATAACAACATGGTGTAATTAATATGAATGCATTATGACTTATTCACGGTCAGTACAGCTCCAGGATCCATCCCTCTGCTCTCACACACTTAGCTCTCACTGGGAGGAAAAGACCCTCTCCAGAATCTTTTACACCAGACCAGCCACAATAAATGCATCACTTCAGTACTTTTACAAGAAATTCAATTTTACTATTTATAACAGAAAAGGGGGGCATGACTTGAGAAGCACTGATTTAAAGGAATATGTGTCCTGTGTTCCCAGAGTCTTCACCTGCAGATAGAGACACACCCAAGTGTCTCATTCTCAGTTTATGTACAGACCAGGTCTCATGTGAAGCTCAGAACCTCCAGAATTCCCTCTCTGAGCTTCAGAGGCTGCACTAGCACTGAGTCATGACAGGTGCAGGTGCTGGGGTTTATGGAGAGACCACCAGATCAGAGAGACATTTTAGGTTGAAACACACTGGATTTCAATAATGAAGCATAGAGTCTAGTGTGAGGCTCGTTCTGCTTTCTGATTGGATAAAACACCAAATTATAACATAGGCCATCCTGTCAGTTGCGGTTACTAACTTAATAAATCAGCATTAGAACTGTTCAGTAAAATGTATATTTGCACATTTACGTTGTACGGTTACCTCATGTCTGGAGACACAGGTTCATGGAATTTCAAATGCAGTTCGTACACTTCTTTTAACCTTGAGATCTCTGGCATTTAGAGAACAAGCCTGTTGGGTTTTGCCCTACACTTACATGTGCCCATACCATGTAAATATTGAATGAGAGTTTCTCTCATATCTTTGACTGTAGCGTCATGTATCTCTCCGCGGATCCGCTGCTCGCGGGAGTGGAGCGGCGTGAGGAGCGCAGATCCTGCCGCCTGTGCCTCGCTCTCTCAGTTATCTTCTCTGCACAACATCTGCTCTTTGTTGACAGTGAGATGGTCCTGATCTGGTCCTGATCTGCTCTTGTGCGCGTGCCCGGCCCCAGTGCTCGCGCCCGCCCCCACCCTACTGCATTGAACACGGAGAGAGCCGTGGAGCGGTGGCAGCTGTACAAACAGTGGCAGACAGGAGGAGAGCAGAGCCGCCTAAAAACATTTAGATTTGTCTGTTCCAAGCGCGCGCACTAAGACATCTTCCCGTGCGCGTGCACAAGCCACTCAAGTAAACAGTGACCGGGCTGAATACGAGGAGGGAGGGGTCTGTTCGGTCCGGAGCGGCACAAGGGACACAATGTGCTCCTCCAAGCCCGCACGGCGCGGCTCGGGTACGGGCCTATACAACCCCACAGAGCCCCGGCTCCGGGACTGTGCTCCGGGACTGAGCTTCGGGACTGAGCTCCGGGAGTGTGGCCAGGGCTGTGCAGAGCTCTGTGTGCCCAGAATAAAGTGTGAGTTTGACACGTCCGTGCCTCTGACGCCTCTGGCCCTGTGCTACACCGCCGCGTCTCTCACAGTATCTATGAACGCGCGGCTTTCCATCAAGACAAACGGTAACATTATCCTTAGCCCGCTGTCACGCACGCGCACACGCACAGACACACACGCACACACACACACACACACACACAAGCACAAGCACACAACAGCATCCTACCTTCATGGATGTGCTGCTTCTCCTGCAAACCTTCTCTCGCCGTGTCCACCTATGGACTCAGTATGGTCCATATCATCCCGACATACGCGCGCGCAGGCCGGCACCGCGAGAAAGCGACACGCGGGAGTCCAGCCCGCGGTCCGGATCAAAGATGCGCACGGGTCCTTCTGGAGGGCGGTGAAGCTCCGGGAGGCTGTGGTCAAATGACAGGAAAGGAGAGGCAGACTTACGCCGCCTCACACAGTTCCACACCCGGGTAGGATCCACAGAGCAGTCCGTGAGAAGAGCTCCGCGGCTCCGCGCTCGCACAGCCCAAATGACGGAGCTGACACGGGTCCGGGCGGTGTCCCAGGCAGTCCACAGAGAGTCACAGGAGCGGGCTCACGTCTATAATCCACTCAGCGCCGTAAAGCCACCGACACGGGCCATTGTGCTTTTGTGAATCTGCCAGCGAGCTCCGTCTCTCCTCGCGCGTGCGGCTGCAGCATCTGACTGTGCGTCAGAAAGGGACTATTTTTAGAGGAAAAGATGGATGCGTGAAACCTGATTCACAGCGGCGACAGGAGCAGATTCCTCCATCCTCCCGCACCTGTGCCTCCTCAGCGCGGTGCTCAGCGCGGTCACACTCACGGACAGTCCCAGGGAGTCTGACAGTCGGGAGGACAGACACACCCTACACCGGAGCAGGGCCCTCTACCGTCCGCTCAGCACCTGGGTCAAGTCCCGTCAGCACCGGGACAGCGCTCGTGCCGCGGCCCACAGGAACACGCACGTAACACACACGTACTCGCGGGACTCAGACGGGACTCTCACTGGCCACGGTCACGCGCTGCGCGTGTCCATCACGCATGGAAGAGCCTTTGATAAAGAGATATAAAAGTGTTGGGCTCAGAAGCGCCGCTCACTGCAGCTGAATCGGAATTAGCTGCGCGGGAACAGACGTGCGCAGAATGTGCAATATCTTCTGCCGCATCACAGAAACGGCGCTTTGCATAAACCGGTCCACTTACAGTCCACATCCGGTCCACATCCGGCCCACATCCGGCCCATATGAGTCCCACAAGTGTCCCACATAAGTCCTGCATGAGTCCTACAAGCGTCAAACATAAGCCACATAAGTCCTTCTGGAGTCCCACGTTAGTCCCACATAAGTCCCACATATGTCCAACTTGAGTCCCATGTTAGTCCCACATGAGCGCCTTGAGTAACACATAGATACCACATAAGTCCCATTTGAGACCCACATAAGTCCCACTTGAGTCTCACATGAGTCCACATAAGTCCTGCATGAGTCCCACCTAAGTCCCACATAAGTCCTTCTTGAGTCCCACATGAGTCCCACGTTAGTCCACATAAGTCCCACATTAATGTCACATGAGCCCCTTGAGTCCCACATAAGTCCCACATGAGTCCCACACAAGTCCTTCTGGAGTCCCACGTTAGTCCCATATAAGTCCCACGTGAGTCCCACATATGTCCCACATTAGTCCCACATGAGTCCTACATAAGTTCCACATGGGTCTCACATAAGTCCCACATGAGTTCCATAAATTCCATGTTAGTTCCATAAATCCAAATTGAGTCCCGCGTTAGTCCCACATGAGCCCCTTGAGTCACACATAAATACCACATAAGTCCCATTTGAGACCCACATAAGTCCCACATGAGTCCCACATAAGTCCCACATAAGTCCCACATGAGTCCCACGTGAGTCCCACATAAGTCCCATTTGAGACCCACATAAGTCCCACATGAGTCCCACATAAGTCCCACATGAGTCCCATATGAGTCCCACGTGAGTCCCACATAAGTCCCATATAAGTCCTTCTGGAGTCCCATGTTAGTCCCACATGAGTCCCACATGAGGCCCAGTCCCACATGAGTCCCAGTCCCAAGAGTCCCAGTCCCACATGAGTCCCACATGAGGCCCAGTCCCACATGAGGCCCAGTCCCACATGAGTCCCAGTCCCACATGAGTCCCAGTCCCAAGAGTCCCAGTCCCACATGAGTCCCACATGAGGCCCAGTCCCACATGAGTCCCACATGAGTCCCCAGTCCCACATGAGTCCCAGTCCCACATGAGTCCCACATGAGGCCCAGTCCCATATGAGTCCCAGTCCCAAGAGTCCCAGTCCCACATGAGTCCCACATGAGGCCCAGTCCCACATGAGGCCCAGTCCCACATGAGTCCCACATGAGCCCAGTCCCAAGAGTCCCAGTCCCACATGAGTCCCACATGAGGCCCAGTCCCACATGAGTCCCAGTCCCACATGAGTCCCACATGAGGCCCAGTCCCACATGAGTCCCAGTCCCAAGAGTCCCAGTCCCACATGAGTCCCACATGACGCCCAGTCCCACATGAGGCCCAGTCCCACATGAGGCCCAGTCCCACATGAGTCCAACATGAGGCCCAGTCCCACATGAGGCCCAGTCCCACATGAGTCCCACATGAGGCCCAGTCCCACATGAGTCCCAGTCCCACATGAGTCCCACATGAGGCCCAGTCCCACATGAGTCCCAGTCCCAAGAGTCCTAGTCCCACATGAGTCCCACATGAGGCCCAGTCCCACATGAGTCCCAGTCCCAAGAGTCCCAGTCCCACATGAGTCCCACATGAGGCCCAGTCCCACATGAGTTCCAGTCCTAAGAGTCCAAGTCCAACATGAGGCCCAGTCCGAAGAGTCCCAGTCCCACATGAGGCCCAGTCCCACATGAGGCCCAGTCCCACATGATGCCCACATGAGTCCCACCTAAGTCCCACATGAATCCCATATAAGTCCCATATAAGTCCTTCTGGAGTCCCATGTTAGTCCCACATGAGTCCCACATGAGTCCCAGTCCCACATGAGGCCCACATGAGGCCCAGTCCCACATGAGGCCCACATGAAGCCCAGTCCCACATGAGTTCCAGTCCTAAGAGTCCAAGTCCAACATGAGGCCCAGTCCCACATGAGTCCCAGTCCCACATGAGGCCCAGTCCCACATGAGTCCCAGTCCCAAGAGTCCCAGTCCCACATGAGTCCCACATGAGTCCCAGTCCCACATGAGGCCCAGCCCCACATGAGTTCCACATGAGGCTCAGTCCCACATAAATACCACATGAATCCCATTTGAGTCCCACATGAGTCCCACCTAAGTCCCACATGAATCCCATATAAGTCCCATATAAGTCCTTCTGGAGTCCCATGTTAGTCCCACATGAGTCCCACATGAGTCCCAGTCCCACATGAGGCCCACATGAGGCCCAGTCCCACATGAGTCCCAGTCCCAAGAGTCCCAGTCCCACATGAGTCCCACATGAGGCCCAGTCCCACATGAGTCCCAGTCCTAAGAGTCCCAGTCCCACATGAGTCCCAGTCCCACATGTGTCCCACATGAGTCCCAGTCCCACATGTGTCCCACATGAGGCCCAGTCCCACATGAGTTCCATAAATTCCATGTTAGTTCCAGATAAATCCAACATGAGCCCCTTGAGTCGCACATAAATACCACATGAGTCCCACATGAGTCCCACATGAGTCCCATATAAGTCCTTCTGGAGTACCATGTTAGTCCCACGAGTCCCAAATAAGTTTAGTTTATTTAGTTTAGTTTATATGTTTATTTATCAGAGACAATGCACATAAAACACTGAGCTACACAAACAGGTCATATGTTCGTGCCAGTCCCACATGAGGCCCACATGAGGCCCAGTTCCACATGAGGCCCACATGAGGCCCAGTTCCACATGAGGCCCACATGAGGCCCAGTTCCACATGAGGCCCAGTTCCACATGAGGCCCAGTCCCACATGAGGCACAGTCCCACATGAGGCCCAGTCCCACATGAGGCCCAGTCCCACATGAGGCCCAGTCCCACATGAGGCCCACATGAGGCCCAGTCCCACATGAGGCCCAGTCCCACATGAGGCCCAGTCCCACATGAGGTCCAGGTCCACATGAGGTTCACTTGAGGTCCAGTCCCACATGAGGCCCACTCCCACATGAGGCCCACATGAGCCAGAAACAAACATGATCGTCCAATCAGATTTGTTTATTTCAGTGATATATGTGAAATGAAGGACCTCATTGGTCACCATCATTGACAAACAAAAGCACATCTCTGTCATCTCAGAGGATCAGAGTTCAGTGCAGCGCTCAGTGATTCTGCAGAAACCCTCCATGTTTCTCCTGTCATATTGGATTTCTTTTCTTTTTCCTCATATGCAGCCATGTTTGTTTGGATACAAACAGACCATCTGAG
>NW_026571541.1:2300332-2307832 GCF_026225935.1 Boleophthalmus pectinirostris | reverse complement strand
GAGAGAGAGAGAGAGACAGAGATAGAGAGAAGAGAGAGAGAGAGAGAGAGAGAGAGAGAGAGAGAGAGACAGAGAGAAAGAGAGAGAAGAGAGAGAGACAGAGAGAGAGAGAGAGAGACAGAGAGAGAGAGAGAGAGAGAGAGAGAGAGAGAGAGACAGAGAGAGAGAGAGAGAGAGAGACAGAGAGAGAGAGAGAGAGAGACAGAGAGAGAGAGAGAGAGAGAGAGAGAGAGGGAGAGAGACAGAGAGACAGAGACAGAGAGACAGAGATAGAGAGAAAGACAGAGAGAGAGAGAGAGACAGAGATAGAGAGAAAGAGAGAGAGAGAGAGACAGAAGAGAGAGAGAGAGAGACAGGGAGAGAAAGAGAGAAAGAGAGAGAGAGAGACAGAGAGAGAGAGAGGGGAGGAGAAGAGAGAAAGAGAGAGAGAGAGACAGAGAGAGAGAGAGAGACGAGAGAGAGAGAGAGAGAGAGAGAGAGAGAGAGACAGAGAGAGAGAGAGAGACAGAGAGAGAGAGAGAGAGAGAGACAGAGAGAGAGAGAGAGAGAGAGACAGAGAGAGAGAGAGAGAGAGAGAGAGAGAGAGAGAGAGAGAGAGAGAGACAGAGAGAGAGAGAGAGAGAGAGAGAGAGAGAGAGAGACAGAGAGAGAGAGAGAGAGAGACAGAGAGAGACAGAGAGAGAGAGAGAGAGAGACAGAGAGAGACAGAGAGAGAGAGAGAGAGAGAGAGAGAGCCTTTATTGATCCCTAGAGAAATACAAGTTTTGCTGCAGTAAACATGAACATTTGCACTGTGCACGTGCATCTCAGTGTTCTTATGTCTGGTTAAACCTAAAATGTTTCCCTCTGATCTGAAAAGGTCTCTCCATAAACCCCAGCACCTGCACCAGTCATGAGTCAGTGCTAGTGCAGCCTCTGCAGCTCAGAGAAGGAATTCTGGAGGTTCTGAGCTTCACATGAGACCTGCTCTGTCCATAAACTGAGAATGAGACACTTGGACGTGTCTCTATCTGCAGGTGAAGACTCTGGGGACACAGAGGTTCAGATGTGATTATAGTGAAGTTGTCACAATACTGAAATTTCAAACATTATTGCGATACAAAGAAATAGTCTTGATTCTCAACACCAACTCTGATACCACGATGATAATAAGTCAGTCAGTTTTATATAACTCTTTTTTGGACATTCAAAAACAGTTTGCACCACATGCCCCTCCCTCCACCTCCAATCACGCACACACACACACACACACACACACACACACACACACACACACACACACACACACACACACACACACACACACACACACACACACACACACACACACACACACACACACACACACACACACACCACATTCATAGTAGGCAATGTGGATAAAGTGTCTTACTCAAGGACACAACAACTGCTTTTTTTTTTTTTTTTTTTGTCACTGGCGCCCCACTGTGGCCATTGGAATTCCCGGTGGTCTGGTCTCCCATTGAAGTACTAACCAGGCTCAGCCCTGTTGAGATCTGAGCAGATCAGGCTTTGACGAGAAGGTTTGGCCACATTTAGACAATAGAGTGTGATTTTCCACATTAAATGGTAGAACTTTATTTTCTATTCCCATGTGTCTTTGTGTGTGTAATGGTCAGTGGTGCAGTGGGTTCATGTTGGTCCGTGTGTGTACTGGTCTGTGTGCTCTGACACTTGTTCTGACACAGATCAACATCATTCTAAACACATTCAGCAAAGGTAAATTTCTGTCCTGTCAATGGGACTTTTTTTTTTTCGTATCGATACCCGCTCAAATGAGTATTTAGTTTCAATACTAGTTTTAGTATTGATTAGTATCTGAATGTGGTGGTTACAAACATATTTGATTTTATGTCAGCTGGAATGTCAGAAATGTCAATTCGATTCTCAAGATTCCCATGAAACACTGAATCAGATCTCTGCTGTGTCTTTTGTCCCTCTGGTTGTGGAGACGGTCAGACTGTGGCTCCAGAAGCAAAGCATTGTGGGATATGTGATGGCTGAGCAGCTGTGAGGGTCAGGGGTCATTCAGGGGAGGTGGGCACAAGTTGTGTGGTTGCCCAGGGAATTGAGAGATGCTGGGATGAGGGGGAGGGGCCAGAGTGAATGCATTGTGTGCTAAAGAACTTTTCAAACTTTTCTGCCAAATTTCACAATTGAAAGTGTCTGTACCAGATTTTTACAGTCTTAAAAATGTGAAGAACTCTTTCATTCCTCCTTCATCAGTGGTCCAAAGTTCTTCCTCACTTATCTGATGCATTCTGAACATCTTAATTATTCTCCAAGATGAGTTTATAAGTGTTATGGTAAAACTAACAACATTTACCTCCAACCATGCACTTCATGATTCTTGGACAACAAAATGCTGTTTAATTGGATGAACAGTACACAGTGGATTTATTTTGACCTCAGGAGCTGCTTCTACAATACATCTGTACAAGACACATTTTGGGCAAACACATGGCGAGAATCTGCTACAGTATAGGAACTTTAACCAACACACATTATGTAGGTTTTAGATGTCCATGCATGTTTGAGTAATCTTGTGATCTCTCCTGGGCCCCATTTGAACCCTCCTTATGCTTAGATGTTAAATTCTGTCCAAAGCTCCACCCACAAACCTACGTCTCCCATGCTCAAACATCCTACAAACTTGTACACAATAACTTGACAAACCTGGGGTGATGTGCAGTAGTTTGATTAGTGGGACGCAGCTGACTGTGTTGTGTTAATGCTCTGAAGGGGGAATGACTTAACACTGAGAGCAAAAGGAGGGGGAACTCAGAGCGTGAACCTTTAATGTTAAAACGTTGTAATTAGTGAATAAACAGTAAAAGGAAACATGGAGTTCCACATGTGTGATGGGTTACAATAGCCCCTCATTAAAGTACTCACTTTACTGATCAGAGGTGGGTAGATCAGCCAAATATTTGACTCATGTCAGAGTACTTTCAGAGCAAAGTAAAAGTATGATGTCTGCAAACTACTCTGAGAAATACAATTCCATTAAGAAGTCAGTCAATAAAAGTAACAGAGTACTACCAGTCGACGAGAGCTGATCAGAATCCTACAGATGACCTGTTCTCCACTCCGTGACCTACATACACACCTGACTCACGCTCACAGGTGCTCGGATGTGCCATGTTACCTTCTATCTTTAGCATCGTTAGCACTTAGCGTGAGGTTATGTTTAGGTTACATGTTGTTAGCACCTAGCATGTGACTGTGAGACTGAACGTGTGAATGTGTGTGTACAAGTGTGTACTCTCCCAATCTCACTCACCAGAAACTCCCTGGAGCCATGCAGAAACGGAGAATATTTGCATGTATTTGAGAAACAAAAGTGAAGAATCATGGTTTTATACATTTTAGTTATGTCAATTTTATTTTTATTTTATTTAAAGAACTGGACTGAGAATGAAGCTTTGATGAAATAAAGAGATAAAATAAGAGGCTGGACATGATTTTATAGTGATGATGTCACTGACCCCCGTCACACCTCCTCTCTGTGTGGTGTATAAGCCCCGCCCCCTCCTCTCTGGGGTATTTAATGGCTCTGCTGCAGGGGACAGGAACAGGACCAGGAGGAGACATGGACTCAGACTTTCTCACACCGTTTGTGGAGCTGGAGGAGGACTTCTGCTCGGTGAGATATTTGTTACCTGACCATCTCATAGCATGTTGCTGACATGAGTGTACTTTGTGTACTGTGTGTACTGTGTGTACTATGAGTACTATATGTGTACCGTATGTGCTCACTATATTTGTGTGTTTGTTCCAGACTTGGGGCCCAGACTCCCGTGAGGCCCCTCAGCTCAAACCTGCAGGGCTCCAGCGGCGACACTCACACTGTCCCATCACTTTACCAAAGTCCAGGATGAACAGCAGCGAAGCCCCAGGCCCCTGGGGGCCCACACTGGTAGAGCAGAGGTGGAGTCGTGAGCTGGCCTGCTCGGCCCTCAGCCACATCCCCTTCAGAATGGATCGCTCAGTCAGTATGATCGAGGGCCCCACACTGCCTCCACCTCCAGGCCTTACCCCCAGCGCTCTGGCCCCTAGGATCCTGGCCCTAAACAGCTTGACCCCCTGTGACTTATCCCCTGAGCTTCTGGCCCCTGAGCTGGTGGCCCCTGAGCTGCTGGTCAGGCTGCCTTCATCCCCTCTGCTGTCCCCTCGCTACAAGACCGAGCTGTGCCGCACCTTCCAGGAGAGCGGGGCCTGTAAGTACGGGGCCAAGTGTCAGTTTGCCCACGGCCCCCAGGAGCTGCGAGGCCTCAGCCGACACCCCAAGTACAAGACGGAGCCCTGCCGCACCTTCCACACCATTGGCTTCTGTCCCTACGGGGCCCGCTGCCACTTCATCCACAACGCAGACGAGCTGTGCTCCGGGGCCCGCAGACCAGGGGCCTCTGCACTACGCCACAGCATCAGCTTCTCCGGAGTGTCCTCGGGGGCCGCTCCTGTGCTCAGCCGAGCCTGCTCCATGTCCCCTCCGCCCCTGTCGGCCGAGGGCTCTCCGGACTCTCTATACACGTCCCCTCTGCTGCCGGAACCCGGGGCCCTCAAACACTTCTCTTACCCCCTGTCCTCCCTGCTGGACACAGGGGATGACCTGGCCCTGCACTTCTCTGCTGTGTCAGAGCAGGAGCCCGGGGCCCTGTGGCGCTGCTCCTCTCAGGACTCAGTGAGTGAGTGTGTGAGTGAGGAGGGATACGTGTCCTCCGGCTCCCGTTCCCAGTCCCCCTGTGACCCCCCACGCCTGCCCATCTTCAGCCAGATGTCCACCAGCGAGCACAACACCGACTCCGACTAGACCAGAACTAGACCAGGACCAGACCAGGACCAAACCGAGCCTAGATTTGGACTAGACTAGGACAAGATTGGGACTAGACTTGGGACTAGACCAGGCCCAGACCAGGACAAGACCAGAACAAGACCAGAACCAGAGAGAGAATACATCTGGATTAGACTAGGACGAGATTGGGACTAGACTTGGGACTAGACCAGGCCCAGACCAGGACAAGACCAGAACAAGACCAGAACCAGAGAGAGAATACATCTGGATTAGACTAGGACGAGATTGGGACTAGAAGGCGACTGAATCAGGATATAACCAGGATGAAACCAGGACTGATGTCCAGACTAACTGTTGTTGTGCATATTGCATTGAAATGGAGCGGCCCTCTGTACACTGTACACCTGCTGTAGGCCTGGTGTAGGCCGCTCCGCTCACCCCCTGTATACTGTTGTATACACACGCACGGGTTCTCCGGGGCCCTCTGTGTGAGCTCCTCTCGGGGCCTCATGGTTCTAGTAATGTGTTCAAACATTAGACTTTGACCTTCATCTTAACCTTATTTTGTTTTTTTGTATTTTTTACAAAGAGCTTTTGTGAAGTCGAGGTTTTTATAAACTAACATTTATACTTTTGTTTGTTACAAAGAGAAGTCAAATCAATGTTTATGCAGACTGAATGAAACTGTGAACTAACTTAAAGTCTTATATTTATACACTTGTATCTATTGTTTTGTTAGTGCTGTATTATTGTTTACATAATTTAAGTACATTTCTGTTCGTATAATTTATTGTCTTCTGAAGTGAAAATAAAAGTGTTGAAAGTGCTTGGGTTTCTTATCTTTCTTTACCATCTCATAAAACCAAACAGTGATGTCACCTGCAGACAGAACTTGTGTAGAACTAAACCAGGACCCAGACCTATCTGAGACTAAACCAGGTCTGAACCAGGACTAAGCAGCTCCAAAACAACAGGAGATCACCTCAGTCCTGATCCTCTAGAGACCTAATGCAGAGAAGGTGAACCCTCGACCCTGTCAGAACTTCTAATTTAGGTTTGGCCATCACCATGGTAACCCCACCTGCTCTTTTAAGTCAAGATATTGAGTGGTGGCAAAATGGAATAGAAATGACTGAGTCCTTGTATTTTGTCCAAAATGTATTTTCAGTAAGGGCATCTGAACATGGGCTGAGAGCTCCATAGACTGGAGATCCACACATGAATCATTCAGAAGAGTCTGGGAGCTTTCACTCTACCTACATGATACAGTTTTTTTTTTGTTTTTTTTTTCTTGTTAGTTATTGATGTTGCACCTCTTAAAGCTGCAGTGTGTAATTTTGTGGAGGTTGCACATCACCTGCATGACTCCATGGAAACAGCTTCAGAACATTCTCTAAGGAGATTGATATTGTGGAATATTGTAGCCAAAAGAAGAACATTTCTATGGTAAAGAAGCCTCCAGACTTTATTTTTTTGGCTAAAAAGTAACTTTCTGTGGCTTTATTTTGGGCCAGCTGATCAAAGAGGCTCAAGGATAAACAGAATCTGGTCTGAGGGCCACAATTGGACTCCAGGTCATATTTATGTTAACCCTGATTCTGGTCCAGTGCTGAATCGTAGTGATCTTCTAACAGTCTCATTTACCAAACGTGTTCACAGAAATGTCACATACATGAATTTCAATATTAAGTTGCAATCTTCAAGAAGACTGAATCAGGAAGTAACAATGGTACACCGTGGTGTAACAGCAACAATGAAACTGCTTATGGCCTCTGAAAGTTTTTTTTAAAAGTGCTTATAAACTCATCGTTGTGAATAATTAATTTAAAAGTCATTTTAAAAAACTTGGAAACACACTGAAGTTCAACTTGATGAATTTTAAAGATATTAGAAATTCTTTAACAACTGAGGTCTCATATACATATTTTAATGCCATGATTGTGTGGCACTTTTGATATTGCATTACACGCTGCTCTGAGGTGTGGAAAACTTCTCTAAAGCCGATAGAAACATTGGATAAACAAGCACTAAAAATCCATGATAAAAACTCTCACCTGCACCACCACTGCTCAGGACTTATACTTATATAAATAGTTAAATTTTGATAACTTGCTTAAATTTAATCAGATGTTAACCTTATTTAAAATCATTCTTAATTCAGCTGTTCCCCCACTGAGAAAGTTTGTGGTGCTTCAGAGAAAACCTGCAGAGCCACACGGTCCACAGTCAGAGCGTCGTGTTCCAACATGCAGAACCTCATTTAGTCAGTCATCATTCTCCTATAGAACATAAGCCTCTGGGACATCCTCCCACGTGACTTTATATTATGTATTAATTATGAAATGTTTGCACGCCTGAACAAACGACGGTTTTTATCCAAACAAGCCTGTCCACATGAATCTGCACCAATATGAAGTGTACATATGTAAATAGTGTTTGGATGTGGTGACTGAGACTGAATGGGACTAGTTTTACTTTATTGATTGACTGGATGAATGTTTGCATCAATATACACTGTATTTTATTTTATTTGCTCCATTTATGACATCAACCTGTCCAGGGACTGAAGGTGGAAATGAGCAATTTTGCTATAACCTGCATAAACAGATGACTTGTTTATGTAGTTCAGTGTTTTTAAGTGCATTGTCCCTGATAAATAAACAAATAAATAAATAAACTAATCT
>NW_026571541.1:2295332-2297832 GCF_026225935.1 Boleophthalmus pectinirostris | reverse complement strand
AGATGGTCTCTCAGGTTTTTACGTAGAAATCATTATATAACAAATTATTTATCAAATCCTTTTAATGTGCACTTTTACCAAAAAATAAATAAAATCAATCAATAAATGCACATCTAACTGACTTAGAATAACAGTAGTTTGCAGTTTTGTAGTGGTCCAAAGTTCTTCCACATTTGCCTTCTGCATTCAGATCATCCTCATTATTCACAGCTTTTCTCAACTCTGAGAGGCCAGCTCTGTAAAACTAACAACTAGCATGCTAACATGCACTTCCTGGTTACAAGACAATAAAACACTTTCTATTGGATTCAGACAGTGCACAGTGGATTTATTTTTGAGATTTTTGAGTCCTGAGGCGTGGGGCAAGACACTCACTTTTGCCCAAATACAAGTTAAAATCGTGTCCAGGCCCTTTAAAGACAAAGGCTCGGTGGACAGAGAGCTCGTCTGTCAGCTCCTGCTCCAACACCCATGTTACTGTTGTATCTTTAGGTAATACACACTTTTGCCTGTAGATGTGTGAGTGATTGGAGTCTGTGTGTTAAACATGTGAATGAAACAAAACACAACTCCAGCTCTATTTTTGTTATAACATAGATCAGAATATAATGCAATACAGTCATCATATCATATCATATGGGCCCTTTTTGTAGGATTGATGGGGTCGTGGAGTCATGTGAACACAACTTACTGAAACATCTTTAATATGAGTTTTACCTTCTCAAGGATTTGGTTGAATACTCACTAAACAAGATGAGTAAATGAGTGGATGTCGTCAAATTGTTTAGAGTGCCCCCCCCCCCCTCCTCGTCCTCCTCCCTCCCCACAGGCTCTCCTCATTCAGAGCTAATGCCTCCATTGTGGATGTGCTGCAGCCCTTTTCAGCCCCACATCTGTATGCTAATGTGGGTGTGGGAACGGCCAGGGCAGGGAGGGGGACGGGTGTGTGTGTGTACGTGGGGGGGGTCATGTGACGGCTTCAGGGTCATCAGCCCACAGCCTCAGAGTGAAGATTCAAGTGAAATGAAACATTTAAATGGTCTGTATGTGACCTGTGCTTTTACACTTCAAACAGTTCCTGCAATCAAAACTGCTGCGCCCCACAGTCTTCACCTGCTCACGAGTGTGTCTCCTTCTCAGTATATGGACAACTCTATATGGGAATTCCCTCCCTGAGCTGCAGAGGCTACACTAGCACTGACTCATGACTGGTGCAGATGCTGGGCTTTAAGGAGAGACCATCAGATCAGAGAGAGATATTTTAGGTTTGAACACACTGGATTTCAGCATCTGGCAACTCAAATGAGAGACTCATTCTGCTTTTGATTGGACCCAAAACACCAAATTATAACCTAAACAACTTGGCCTAACCTGGCTCATACCAGATGGACAAGTATATCACTCTGAATTGAGTTCTACACCTTCTCCATCTGGAACGGCTCATACTGAAAGTGTTTAGAAAAACTGAGGCACTTGCAGCAGAAGATGACTGAGCGAACCTCCAGGAAGTGCCCCCCCACCAGTTTCTTTTTAGCCAATGATCAATGAGCCAATGTCAAAATGATGTATCCACCGTGTGTCAGGTAAAGCCAAAACAGGTGTCATCCTGGAGAGAGAACATGTCATTAAGCCAATTTTGCAGTTTATTATTAAGGGTGTTATAAGCCACCATCACCGCCCGCCACCGCCGTTATCTTTGTTTTAGTCTAATGCTCGGGGTTGTCGTCATGTTGCCTGAAACACCTCCTCCTCCTGAAACACCTCCTCCTCCTGAAACACCTCCTCCTCCTGAAACACCTCCTCCTGAAACACCTCCTGCTGAAACACCTCCTGCTGAAACACCTCCTCCTGCTGAAACACCTCCTCCTGAAACACCTCCTCCTCCTGAAACACCTCCTCCTCCTGAAACACCTCCTCCTGAAACACCTCCTCCTGAAACACCTCCCCCTGAAACACCTCCTCCTCCTCCTGAAACACCTCCTGCTGAAACACCTCCTCCTGAAACACCTCCTCCTCCTGAAACACCTCCTGCTGAAACACCTCCTCCTGAAACACCTCCTCCTCCTGAAACACCTCCTCCTCCTGAAACACCTCCTCCTGAAACACCTCCTCCTGAAACACCTCCTCCTGAAACACCTCCTCCTGAAACACCTCCTCCTCCTGAAACACCTCCTCCTGAAACACCTCCTCCTCCTGAAACACCTCCTCCTCCTGAAACACCTCCTGCTGAAACACCTCCTCCTCCTGAAACACCTCCTCCTCCTGAAACACTTCCTGCTGAAACACCTCCTCCTCCTGAAACACCTCCTGCTGAAACACCTCCCTCTGCTGTAGAAGCTCTGTGTTTGGGCCGATCACTGCTCGGGTTGAATTTAAACTGAACAGTGGGGGCACCTCAAGATGATTTCTGGTGAGTCTGTGAACTCACAAATATCGTGAGAATCCATCTCGCTGCAGAAGGTTAAACTTGGTCACCGTACCCAGTGTTTTAGTGATGAAA
>NW_026571541.1:2137832-2290332 GCF_026225935.1 Boleophthalmus pectinirostris | reverse complement strand
GCAGTTGTAACACCACATTAAACACAAAACGAGGATCATTTGTTTCATCAGTTTTTACACTTTAAATCAATTTCTCATTTTGATTTTTGAGCCCTGAAAAACTATGATACAGTGTTCTGCAGTGTAGTGGTGATGGTGAAAGGCCCGCTCACAGTCTGCTCTTCCGTATTTTATGACAAAACTCATGACTTTTCACATTGGAGCTTGTAGCAAAACGTTTCCCACAGATAGAACAGCTGTAAGGTTTTTCACCTGTGTGCGTTCTCATGTGGACGGTGAGTTGATGCTTTCGAGCAAATGTTTTCTCACAGATTGAACAGCTGAAGGGTTTTTCTCCTGTGTGTGTTCTTGTGTGTGCAATCAGTTGTGCCTTTTGGGCAAATGTTCTCTTACAGATTGAACACCTGAAAGGTTTTTCACCTGTGTGTCTCCTCATGTGTACAGCAAGACTGCCCTTTAAGGCAAATATTTTTTTACAAACTGAACACCTGAAAGATTTCTCTCCTGTGTGTGTCCTTGTGTGCGCTACAAGATTACTCTTTTGGGCAAATGCTTTCTTACATACTGAACAGCTGAAAGGTTTCTCACCTGTGTGTATTCTCACATGTGTTAAAAGACAATGTTTAATAGAGAAGGCCTTCTTACACACTGGACAGGTGTAAGGCTTGTCTCCTGTGTGTGTTGTCATGTGTGTTGTAAGATTACTCTTTTGGGTAAATGTTTTTTTACAGATTAAACAGCTGTAAGGCTTGACTCCTGTGTGATTTCTCATGTGCACTGAAAGACTGCTCTTTTGGGTAAATGTTTTATTACAGACTGAACAGCTGAATGGTTTTTCTCCAGAGTGAGCTCTAATGTGCCTTTCTAAATCAAATCTAGAACGATATCTCTTATTACATACAGTGCACTGGTGCTCCTTCCTTTCAGCTGTTCCTGTTTTCCGTGTTTCCCCTCGGTGCTCAGCTTCATGATATTTGAGGTTCGAGGAATAAGTAAAACTTTTCTCACAGACTGAACAGCTGAATGGTTTCTCTCCTGTGTGTATTCTCATGTGCACTGTAAGATTACTTTTCCGGGCAAATGATTTCATACAGAATGAACAGCTGTAAGGTTTGTCTCCTGAGTGTGTCCTCGTATGGACTACAAGCTGACTCTTCTGGGTAAATGCTTTCTTACAGACTGGACAGCTGAAAGGTTTTTCACCTGTGTGTGTTCTCATGTGTGCTGTAAGATTAACCTTTACGGCAAAGGCTTTGTTACACACTGAACAGCTGAATGGTTTCTCTCCTGTATGGACTCTAGTGTGTCTTTGTAGTTCCTTTACAGTTCCAAACCTCTTTTTACACACTGAACATTGGTGTTTCTTTCTTTCAGCCTGGTGTTTTGGCACAGTGGTGCTGAATGGAGCTCTCCAGTCTTCATCACTGTCAGTATCAGAAGAGTGCTCTGTGTCTTCCTCAGTCTCTGTCTCTTCCCTGATGTCCTCTCCCTGTGTGTCCTGTCTGTGGACATGTGTCTCTTCCCTGATGTCCTCTCTTTCTTTCTCCTCTTTAGGCTCAGTTTGTTGAAGCAGTAAGGGCTCTTCAGTCTTCACACACACAGCACTGGACTCTGGGACACATCTGAAAACAAATCAAAGACACAACATGACAAATCCACCACCTCACTGTGCCCACCTGTGCCCAACCTCCTGTCTCCCCCCACCAGGACCAAACATAAGACCTGGGGGGACCGGGCCTTCTCCACTGCTGCCCCCACCCTCTGGAACTCCCTGCCCAAACACATCAGAGACTCATCCACACTCCCTATGTTTGAAAAAGCCCTGAAAACCCATCTCTTACTTAAAAAAAAAAAAAAAAAAGTTTGTCATTGTTTGTCTTCTCATGTAAAGCATCTTTGAGTATCTTGAAAAGCGCTATTTAAGTGTTATGTAAAAACATGACTGTCACAATAAGAAAATCATAAATTTAAAATATCCACAGGAAATAAAAAGTGATCAGGCCTCACATTCGCAGCTGCTCTTCCTCCTGTTTGATGCTCTGTTCTTCTGGCTCCTCTTTAATCTGTGGCGTCTCTGGGAAGTTGTGTTTCGAACCAGGACCAGGACTCAGGGAGGAAACAAGGACACCTGCAGGACCCAAATAACTCTTTTACATACAGTGCAGTGCTTAGAGATAGGATAAGTAACCTGCACTGTTTTGGTTTTAAAAGGTACAACAAATATAAATGATCCTGGGTTACGAGAGTCTGAA
The DNA here is from genome assembly GCF_026225935.1 of Boleophthalmus pectinirostris. NCBI lineage: Eukaryota > Metazoa > Chordata > Actinopteri > Gobiiformes > Gobiidae > Boleophthalmus > Boleophthalmus pectinirostris. The sequence continues at coordinate 2,288,080 of NW_026571541.1, read as the reverse complement.
CCTGAAGATAGAGGACATACATGTTTGTCTCAGCATATGGACCAGTGTGGAGTGAGCGGGGCCAGTGTGGTGTGAGCGGGGCCAGTGTGGTGTGAGCGGGGCCAGTGTGGTGTGAGCGGGGCCAGTGTGGTGTGAGCGGGGCCAGTGTGGTGAAAATGTCACTATATCACCTTGGTTTATTTGTTGAATTTGCTTCTTGTACTTTCAAGTGGATAGAAATACAGAGATATTAACCCCAAAAGCAGGTCAAATATCTGCAGTACATTACTTTACCAGTGCTACCTGGCTGTTCTTCCTCCTGTTTGATGCTCCGTTCTTCTGGCTCCTCTTTAATGTCCTGTTTCAGACCAGGACCAGGACTCAGGGAGGGCATCTGGACACCTGCAGGAGACAAAGGGGAAATGCAGAGCAATGCATTATTATTATTATTATTACTAGATTATGATTAGATTTTTAATTGATGTAAAGTAATTTGGATCAAGTCATTTGCAAGCCTTAGGGCCAAGAAAAATTTGTCTGAGGGCCGCATTTGGCCCACGGGCCGTACTTTGGACATGCCTGCTCTAGAATAAAGGTAAGTTTCTGATGAGGAAAAAACATTATAACATAGAAACAAAACAAAAAGCCCCATAAACACATAACTTCTTCCTAAAGAACACTGTGGTTGTGTCTGTAGTTTACATTAAAGCTGAAGGTATGCAAGATTTTGACTTTACATTTCATAAACATGACTTCTCTGTGTCTCCAGATATGAGGTAAACATGTTCACATCAAACATAACTTTTACAGCAAACAATCCTAATGCCCATGTATTCTCTATTACAAAAACATGTATGTTTGTTATAATTTGGTGTTTTAGTTTAAGACGATTATCTAGTCAGAAAGCAGAATGAGCCTCACATGAGTCTCAATTGGGTTGTCAGTTTCAAAGCTGAAATCCAGTGTGTTTAAACCTAAAATGTTTCTCTCTGATCTGAACGGTCTCTACATAAACCCCAGCACCTGCACCAGTCATGAGTCAGTGCTAGTGCAGCCTCTGCAGCTCAGGGAGGGAATTCTGGAGGTTCTGAGCTTCACATGAGACCTGGTCTGTCCATAAACTGAGAATGAGACACTTGGATGTGTCTCTATCTGCAGGTGAAGACTCTAGAGTCACAGGTTCACTTCTGATTGTAGTACTTTTAAAACTGTACGACCACAGGATACATACAGTTCCATAAAGTCTTTATCGAGCGCCCCCAGGTGATCACATACACGTACTACACTCATGACTCGTGAAAATCCAATTAATCAAACGATTTATCAGACGAATAGACTCAATGGTGGTCGTTTTCTCGACATAGCAGCAGTTCGCTCGTGCAGGCCTGACAGTCCTCATCAAAACATACCTGCAGTCTGTTTCATTCCCGCGTGGTTTAATAGTCCTGCTCACGTCTTCTCCACTGTTGTTCTCTAAAAGCCGGACATCAGTGTGTGCAGGGTCTACAACTGTGTCTTTACTCTGCACTCTGTTCACTGGAACAATATACACTCTCTGCTCATTCCATACACTAAAGCAGCCCGGGGACGCTCTGTGCTCAAGGCCCGTCTCAGTTTACCCCTGACAGGTTTTCAGTGGTCACAAACAACAACAATAATCAATCCTGGCTGCAATATTACCAGCATTAGCATCCTTAGCATTTTATTGTTGTTGTGTATTTCCGGCGCATTGCTGCCTCTCAGCGGTGATAAAGCGCTACTGCACCTACACCTGCAAATCAAACCTTTTTTTTATATTACTGCAGACTGTTTCTTTAACTTACTACTACTACTACTACTACTACTATATATATATATATATATATATATATATATATATATATATATATATATATATATATATATATATATATATATATATGTGTGTGTGTGTGTGTGTGTGCTGTGTCAGTGTGAGTGGAGTGTGTGCTGTGTCAGTGTGAGTGGAGTGTGTGTTGTGTCAGTGTGAGTGGAGTGTGTGGAGTGTGTGTTGTGTCAGTGTGTGTGCACTCTGTGCTGTGTCAGTGTATATGGAGTGTGTGCTGTGGATGTGTGTGGAGTGTGTGCTGTGTCAGTGTGAGTGGAGTGTGTGCTGTGTCAGTGTGAGTGGAGTGTGTGTTGTGTCAGTGTGAGTGGAGTGTGCTGAAACTTTTAGTTTGCTTATTGGTCCTAATTAAGAGAAAAGAGGCTGGCTTTCTGATGTCTTTTTAAAAATATTTTAATTTTTTCCTTTAAATTAATTAGAGCTTTGAAATTGGCCCTTTTTATGTGTTTTTATATGTATAATATTTTTATTCACTGTTGTGTTTTCTATGTATTTATTTTGTTTTCATGTGAACTGAGTACGTTTGTAAGGTGCCTTTTGTGTTTGTGTCTGAAAATCTGCAAACAGTTAAAAAAAATTATAATAATTAAATAAATAAAATTAAATAAATAAACTTTTCTTCCGTGCAGTGACGTCATCAACAAGCGACTGTAGTTGTTTTGCTTCCTCCGCGGCGCATATGAGTTCCCAACGTGGCTCCAACAAAAATCGTAACATTTAAAAATCAGTTTCATATTTGTAAACAGTAAAAACAGAATTTGGTTCGTTGGTTAGAAAGATTCGATCTGCGGTCAGAGCCTGTGCTGACGCATTTGTGTAGCCTGCACACGGGTAAGACATTCAACTCAAGTCTAATAACGCTAGATTTTCACAGCTTTGTACAATATCTTTAAATATAGATTATAATGATAAGATTCTGCAGAGATGTTTCTTGAAGATGAAGACTGGAATGATGACAAAGCAGACGTCCTGTGTCTAGCTGTCCCCAAAGCAAACGAACCAAGCAGCCCCAATGTAAAGGTAATGTTTTTCTGACCAAGGGCTGTAGAGTAGATTTTATTATAAGTACATGTTTTTTGTTTTGTTTTGTTTTGTTGTTTTGTTTTTTTTTTGTCCAGAATGTATTATAGCCAGTTTTAATGAACTTGTGCTTTTTATTTCTTGTTTGTCATCTTCATGTTATAGAACCTTTTGTACATTTCAGAATCAGAATACTCTTTATTGCAGCGTTTTATACTCCAGAACAGGGCTTTTGCTTAAACATTACAGCCTCAGCAGAACCTTGACTGCCACTGCTTTAACCTGCAGATAGTGGACACATGCAAGTAGGGCTGTATACCACTAAGAATTTCTTTAGTTGACTACAGCCCTACTTGTACGTTTTGTGAATAAATTAATTGTCTAAAAAGGGGGTGGTCAAAGCTTTCGAAACTGTAACATATCTGTATGTATTTGAGCCAAACTGCACTCATAAAACTACACCTGCAGGGGGATGCATTATAAATATTAATTCTAACTATTATTTATGCAGAGGAAAGGACTAGGAAACATTGTATTAATATAAAGACAGATTCAGCTTGAGAATCATGAGTTTAGTTTGTGTTTTACATACAAATACCAAAAATACCAAATCTTCAGCTAATTCACTCTCTCATTTCTCTTCTAATGTTAAGTAAATAAAATTATCAGTCGACTAATACAAATCTTGACTTAAGACACCACTGACCACTACAGGTCTACAGCACTACATAAACACTTGTCTCATTCTCAGTTTATGGACAGACCAGGCCTCATGTGAAGCTCAGAACCTCCAGAATTCCCTCCCTGAGCTGCACATGCTAAACTAGCACTGACTCATAACTGGTGCAGGTGCTGGGGTTTAGGGAGAGACCATCATATCAGAGAGAAGCATTTTGGGTTTAAACCAGGTTTAAATAACCCAAACGAGAGACCAAAACACCAAATTATATAAACATCTTGGACATCATGCCCAGTGCTTTTGTGAAGAATCACAATTGTTACCAGTAAAGGCTGTATTTGATTTGAACCTCATGTCTGGGGACACCGTTGGGTTGTATTTATTGAATTTCTAATGTAAGTCTTCCATGATACAGTGAAATGTACCTTACAGTTAAGTGTAATGTGAACAGTTTGCTTTGACCTCTTCTATAATCCAGACTAAGGCAGTGGGAAAGAAGAGCCTGCTGCGCACTCTGCAGACGCTGGGCTCTGTGCCACAGTGGAAGAGCCAGGACCCACAGAGAGCCAGCGACAGTGAGGATGAAGCTCCACCAACAGAACACGCTAAGAAAAGAAGGAAGAAGAGGAGGAAGAAGAGGAAGCATGGAGACACAGGGGAGGAGGAGGAGCAGGAGGAGGAGGGGGGCCTGGAGCTCAGCCAGGACACCCCCGTCAAGAAGAAGAAGAAGGACACAACGGGTGAGTCAGAGGGCTTTTGATACAAGCTGTTCTAACTTATGGTAAAAGAAACATTGCTTATAGGAAATTAGAATTGACTTTTACCAAGAAACTACATTATAAAATGTACAAAACACACAGTCAATATTTGACACAACAAACTGCTGAAGTGCTTCCATTATTACCTTTTAACAACCATAACTTTAAATTTGTATGCACATCGTAAGTGAAAAAGCTGCTGTTGCCGAATAGTAGTTTATCTCAGTTAGAGGTAGTGTTGTACTTGTTGTACTTGTTGACACTCGATACTGACTGTGACACCACAATGATACAGAAAAAGACTTGCTTTGGACAATAAAATGTGATTTTCAACATTAAATGGTACTTGTTAATTAAGTATCACGATTTGTTTATCTCTATTCTTAATCTGATTTTATCTAAGTCTTTTCAAAAAACAAAACAAAAATTAATTTTAGTATTGATTTCCTGGAAATAAATAATACAGATTTTTTATCTGTCCATTTAACATTTCAAAACATTTTTCCTTTTAAGGAAAAAAAGTGATCTCTACAACCACAGAAAAGGACCAAGACACATCTAAACCTACTGACAGTTCAGACACAAAGCTGAGCCGAAAACAGTGGAAGAACCGAATGAAAAACAAACGAAAGAGCAAAAATAAGTTTAAACCTCAAGGAGCTTCAGAAGAGGGGGAGAGGAAAGAGATGGATTCTAACGGCAATATTACCACAAACACGGACAATCAGCCTGTGCAAGTCAAGAAAAAGAGTAAAAAACAAAAAGGCAAAATGAACGAAGGATCATCAGAAACATGTCCGCCGAGTGGAAAGGAGGAGATTAAAAAGAAAAAGATGAATGACACGAACAATGAAGTTCTAAAACCAGCAAATATTGACCAGAACAAAAAAGCGGAAATGAAGAAGGCGAAGCTGCGCAGATTGCTCCAGAACCAGGAGACCAAGGTGGAGGAGGCTCACCCCGTGGAGGTAGGCCTGTCACCATTATTTATTTAAAACAGGTTTTGTCAGAGGACATCAAACCACCTATTCACATTCAGGAACCACTTAAATACACTGTGTCAATCAAAATTTCATCAATAGTGATACCTTCTAAAAATGACAAATATGCAGTTCATCACTATGAAGTGAAAATGTAGCCACAGCCTGACCAAAGCCTGATCTTATCAGATCTCAGAAGGGAAACAGGACCAGGCCTGGTTAGTACTTAGATGGGAGACTGCAGGGAATATCAGGTTGTTGTGTTTTTGGGCAAGGCACTTCAACTACATTGCTTAGTATGAATGTGGTATTGGCGTGAGTGTTGTTGCTGGTGGTCAACGGGGCTGATGGCGCTGTCAGTCTGCCCCAGGGCGGCTGTGGCTACAATAGGATCTCACCACCACTGAGTGTGGAGTGAAAGAATAATGCATACAGAGCTTTGGGTGCTGAAACTAATACGTAATTTATATTAAAATTGTCAGAATGAATGAAAACTATTACCTCATAAAATACAAAGATTTCCAAATGCATCATAAAATGTCATTAGTCAAACACAAAACAATATATCTACACAATATATCTACAGTAAAATCAGTGTTGTTATAATTATTCTAATATATTCTAGTTACTAGGTCAATATTTTAGACATTATGCAAAACTCTCAACTCAGCTTTATTTCTAAATCACTTTAAAGACATGCAAAAGCACATTTATAGCAAGAAAGACGTTAAAATCACAATACACACAAATCAAAACAAATAATCATAAAATGAACATCAGAAGAACAAATAAAAACTTTGGAGCTTTCTATCATGTTATAACATTTTCCTTCATCAAAAACATGTCTGAAAAGGTTAACGATGTCATCAATACATGTTTGGGTAATCTAGTGATCTCTCCCAGGCCCTATTTGAACTTTTCTTACGCAGTATGAGCCTGTACAAGGCTCTGCCCGCAAGCCTATGTCACCCATCAGCCTGCACAGCAATTTTCAAATTAACAGACCTGAGTAGTGTTATTAGGGGGGTGCACAGTAACGGGGGGTGACTTGGCACGAGGAGCAAAGGGAGGAGAGACTTAATGAGATGTCAATAACAAAACTTTAACCTAATATAGATCCCCAGAAATAGTTTCATAGCATTTTCAAAACAATAAAAGGTAACATGGTGACCTAAATATGTCTTAGCAGTTAATACCCCAAAGAAGCCCAATTGTAAAGGCTGTGTTGTTGTTTTTTTGAGATCATAATCATCATAATTTCCTCCACAAACAACAAACTATCTTGTTTTATTCTACATAAAAAGTGTGTTGTCAAACTGGTCTGTGGTGACAGGCTTGTGTGGAGGAGGTAGAACCGGAGACAGAGGGGCCTACAGCGGAGCCCCTGGACCCCTCGGCCTCTCTGCGATCTCGGATGGAGCAGCGTCTGGAGGCGGCACGGTTCCGCTACATAAACGAGGTGTTGTACAGCTCCAGCAGCAAGGAGGCACGCCGCATGTTCACCCAGGACCAGGAGGCCTTCTGGGTGTACCACCGAGGATACAGCGCCCAGGTGAACAGGTGGCCCCAGAACCCCGTGGATCAGATAATCCAGTTCATCAAGCAAAAGTAAGAGCAAGCAAAAGGACGTGAATTAGGGATACAAAAAAAAAACACAATTTGAATGGCTGAAATTGACATATCACAAAAACTTTTAATAATAAAACTACAGTATGTAGCTTTTTAGTAGAGATAGACTTTTTTAGTGTTTGTGTTTTGGATATTGGCTTAAAAAAAATATATATATCAGTCCATCTCTGCTTTTTAGTTCCTTGACCTTGCTTGGTCTGAATGTTTTTTTGGGGGTCTGAAGGGTTTTTTGGCTACAGTATCCCACAGTATGTCGGATACTGTTTCCAAAGAATCATGAAGATGACTTCCAGGAAGTTTTTTTTTTTTTTTTTTATTGATTAAATATAAAAACACAAATTTTTCCAGACAATACATTAACACTGATAAAGACATAAATTGTTTCAGTACATTCTTTTCAATTAATGTAAAATCACAAGCATGAATCCATTACAAAGTTACATGTATCTTTAATGGATGCATGATATTACATTACAGGTAAAAATCCAGAGGTGTTGTGTGCAGGTTTAAACCCATATATTATGGGCAAACTCACAGCGAACATTTCTCAAACTCTCTTCCTGCATGCTTGTATTTGCAAGGTGCTAACATGGCTTTCATGATTTTTCTTTCTTTTTTTTTCCTGGTAGCTTCAAATTATTTTTCTTTTCAGTAGTTGTAATATACCGTAATATTTAGTAGGTAAAGTCCGTTGATTTAACTGATTATTGTAGTCTAGTCTATTCATCACTATCAAACTTGTTCATTGAAATATCGTCCTTTACGTTCTCAGACCACAGTCTTCCATGTGAATAAAATGTGAACTAAATCCAGGGTCCTCTTGCTCCCTGTCCCCTGCAGACCGGCCTCTCTGGTGGTTGCAGACTTCGGCTGTGGAGACTGTAAAATCGCCAAGAGCGTCAAAAACAAAGTGCACAGCTTCGACCTGGTGGCCACCTGTGAGCTGGTGACCGCCTGTGATATGGCCAACGTGAGTACACTTTCAGTTCAGAGAGACTTTATAGTAGGCCTGAACATTTTGGGAAAAATGTCTGAACATTTTCTGACAAGCATAGCCATGAGATCAGATTTGCAATTTATGTTTTAATAAAATAATTCTGGTCAGAGTTCACATCTAGAAGAATTTACAAATACTGAAATATGAACTGACACACTAATACAAGAATCACATTTCAGAACATGTTTTATTACTTTTTACTTACCTAAAAACATGAAAAACAGAACTAGTTTTAAACATTTAAACATTTGACATAGTTTGCAGTGGTCTAAAGTTATTCCTCACGTACCTTATGCATTTTGAGGATCCTCATTATGCACTGCGATGAGTTTGGAAGCATTTTTGACAAACTCCAGTGTGGTGTTTTTCCGTCACAGTAAAACTACATACAATTAGCATGCTAACTGATTATTGGACAGTAAAATGCTTTCTAACTAGATGCACACCGTACACAGCAGACTTCTTTTAATTTACAGAAAAAATAAATAAATCTAACTAAAACGATATAAAAATATTGAAGGGCCTGTACCAGGTTTTATGCATGTTGTAGTATTCGAATAAAATGTGTCTTGCCCCAGTACAGATATTTGGATAAGCAGCTCTTGAGGTCAAAATAGGTCTGCTGTGTATGTACTGTCTGCATTGAATTATAAAGCATTTTATTATCTGATCATCAGGACTGTTAGTGCCCATTAGTATGCTAGTTCTGCTCTGTGAAAGCTGTGAAAAATGTATGAACTTGTCATGGTGAATAATCAAGATGCTCAAACATGTTGATGAGGTGATGCTGTGATGCATGTCGTGTTTACTCTCATGTAATATTACTGCTTTTGCTAACAGTTGTGTCTTTGCTGTAGGTCCCTCTGAAGGACAGCTCTGTGGACATCGCCGTCTTCTGTCTCTCTCTCATGGGAACTAACCTTGCAGATTTTTTAAAAGAAGCTAACCGTGTTCTAAAAAGAGGGTGAGTTGTGTTTGTTTTAAATAGAAAATGTATACTGAAAAGACTCACCAGTTTGTGCTCGTTTATAGGGGTTTTCTGAAAATAGCCGAGGTGTCGAGCCGATTTGAGAATGTGCGCAGCTTCATCACTGCGCTGGCAGGTCTAGGATTCAAACTGGTGTCCAAGGTGAGAGTGTTCTGTTCATCCATGTTTACAGTGCATACAGGTTACAGAGCTTACTCACTAAAACAAGGTTGACACAAGAATGTTTAAGATTTTTCACAAGGTCTTTTCTAGTATAATTGTGTAGTTATTTAATTGTGGTGAAGTTTATCAAATTAGTTTCTGGTTGGACTTGGCCAGCAGAGGTGATATACTGTATGTATTGATCATTTCAGTTCTGTTACCTAGCAACCATAATGTTAACAAAAGCCCAAACTTGTCCAAATTACTCAATTGTTATGACGAGAGAAATAAAATAAACCGCAGCACCTGTTTTGTTGAATCAGTGTTTAATCTGGTGCTAATTGTCTCAGCAGCTTGGATAGAATTTCTGTGTTGACGACATAGGTAAAGGCATTCTTCTCACCACTACTGTATTTTTGTACTTTTCTTCTCAAGTGCCACTTAACTGATGTAAAACTATGATAAATATTTACCACCAGTACTATCACACCAAACACAAAAGTCTGTCATATGCACCACTGCCTAAAATAAACTGCACAACTTCTACAAGAGATGTGAGAAATTCAGTTTGATCAGCATGGCATTCCAAAGGCCTATTGTGGACTATTCCAATAATTATGATCCATTATCCATTTTCTGGTGAGTTATGAAATAGACAGAGGTTTATTCTTTACCACAGCTCATTGTTTATCTGTTTAAATTTCTTCAATTAATCATAAAAGCTTATTTATAAAGTTATAAAAAATAAAGTAATCCCCAAATAATGTAACTTTCATGAGGCAATTACAAAGCAGCCAAAATATGACAAGTTATCCTCTGTCCATTTAGATTCACTGATGCACCATTGTGTTTGAGCAGACAGCATATGAAATGACAATTCTTTCTAACCTACCAACCCTACAACTGATGCATTTACTCAATGAGCTTTAGGGTGTCTGAACTGATTATTATTATTAACTGATTAATTAGGATGCATTGAGAATAACTTTGGACCACTGCAAAGTGTGCTATTTTTCATTTTTTTTATACGGTATATATATGTATATATATACAACGGGTACAGTGCCTTTTATTAGTACATATCTGACTGATCTCTCTTGTCTAATATCTTTTTTTTCCCCTCAGGACACAGAGAATACTCACTTTTACTCATTCGACTTTGTAAAGACTGGACCAGCACCTGAAAATGTGAAGAAGTTTGGAGTGCAGCTGAAGCCTTGTGTGTATAAGAAGAGATGAGAGAGACTTTATTTAAAGCCATTTACTGCTCTGGGTCAAACATCAGGGCTTGTTTTGCAGCTGTTGATTTGTTAAAGTGCTATAAATATATTATTTTTACCGAACTATTGTGACCTATTCTTTATATTACTGTAGCCTGGATGTAATTATACCACGAGACAATATGCAAGACAGGGGAAATACAGTGCAAATCCCACCATGGAATTCTGACCTGTTCTCCTGCTCAATTATAAACTATTGCTGCTGCATAAAAATTATTAAGATTCCACAATGTTGTGCTGTCATGTGAAGGCAACCTATGGTTCCAGCATCCTGTTATAAGATACAGATAAGAAGCTTTTCCCCATTCAAAAAATGTGATATTTTGTTCATAATAGTCCATTACTGTTCCCTAATGTGATTGTAGTTTTTTAGTAGCTTTGAAAAATTTGTGGCCTTGTTTTATCTATCATGTTAGACCAATTTGATTGAGCTCCAAGAACATTTGGGTTTATTTTCTATTTGTTCTTCCTTTGTCCCATTTTATTAGTACAGGCTGTTGAAAGCTGATTGAATTAAAGGTTGTAAACGGAGCACATTATTTAAATAAGTGGTATATTAAAAACCATAGCCGGGGGCAGTGTTTTTTTTACATGCACTGCTCCGTTCCTCCTGTAGGTGTCGTCCGCACGCCGTCTCCGCTCCAGTCTCCGCTTCTACCGCGTCCCTCCCCGGTCTTTCCCGGTCCCTCCCCCGTTGTCCCCCGTCCCTCCCCGCCCCGTGTGCGTTCTGCTCCGGACTGCTTTCCTCTGGACAGCGACCAGCGAGGGTGTGGACGGAGCTCAGTCCTCAGGACCCCCTAGAAACACACTCTGCTCCTGGTGCCCTCTGTGACTGACCCGTGCAGCGTTTGTGAGGATTATGCGCGGTACGTTTGCGGTCAATTTGCATGATTGTGTGTGCGTGTAGAGCGGCCAACGAGCGGCGCCGCGTCACAAAACTTAGCTGTTAGCTTGTTAGCCACATCTACCCCAAAGACTGCGAACAAGCTCCAGAGTTACAGCTTTGCATTATGCGGAATAAATGTGCTTCAAAGGTGGATGAATATTGAACAAGTTAAATATATTTTAAGGGAGACTAACTTAATTTTGATTGTAATTTCAGGAAGTAAAAGAGGAAAAGATACAGACGCTAAGTGCTAACTGGTGCCTGTTGCAGTCATTGTAGAGTTGCCTGCAAACTGCTCCAGACAGATCTGTGTGTTTGAGGAAGTATTGCATCAAGACTCATTTCTATGCAACAAGTATTTATTACTACAAGAACGAAATTAAGAGTTGCTATAATGACATTTGTTATTCTTTGCCATATCTGCTACAGTGAGTTACTCAGTGTTGTACAAACCTTTTATGAACTGTTTAACCTGTGTGCAAATCAAACTCATAGACTATATGTCACAATGTATTTTTCAGCCATGTTTTGAGTTTTGGCACACTTCTTTTGTTTGTTTTTTTAAAATCGTCTGCTGCACAACCAAAACATCAAATTATATCCAGTAGTGACAGAAGTAGTGTAAAATGTCTGACTGAATTTTGCAATAGTCATCAGGACACTTCAAAATAGCTCAGTAGTACATGAGAGGTCCAAAATTACGCAAAATTGGCTCTTACCGTGTTATACTAATTAGTTTCTAATTAACAGCAACCTTTTACCTTTAGTTCAGCAGAGATTGGCGATTCCAGGGCTGAAATGGTCCAAATGATTCTACTGAAGGTGTATGAAGTTTAAAAACACAGTGAAACACTTCCTGTATTACCACATGGCATCTAAAAATGTTTTTTGTTAGAAAGAAGAACTCAGAAGCCTAAATCTGCAGGGTTTCAGTGATAAACATGTGTGAATGAAACAAAACACAACTCCAGGTCTGTTTGTGATGAGAAAACTACATTATTTAAATCAGAAAATAGCCTGATATGGGCCCTTTTAATTTAACTGTGTGAGTCAGGTAATCCAAACATAGGGAGAGCGCAACAGATATTGATCCCCAGAGAAATGTAACTTTTGCTGCAGCAACATTTCTACGGCATATCTCAGTCAAAGGTCTCAGTGCGTTTAACAGGGAGAAGGTAGGATCAGCAAATCCTGGGGAAGAGCCAAAAGTGTCCCTCCTCCTGTGTGTCCTTCAGAATCACAGCAGTGTCCAGGGGGAACCAGGTGAACACAACAAGAAAGACCTCATCCTCAATCCACTCTGGTGTTTCAGTCAGTGATGAAATGGTTCATTCCCTCAAAGACGTCTTATTTGATTTACTGTTGTCCAACTCCAACTTGTAGCGCAGGAGTTGCCAGTAGCTCTCCACCCCCTTTCAAACAGCTTGCCAAAGGATTTCTGTATTATGTGTATTGCACTAAATAATTCATCTTTGATGAATTAAAGGCCTATTCCCATTGTAAATGTGTCCCTTTGTGCATCGAAAACTGGAAAATGGTTTATGTTTTGTCTGCGATCTAACTAAACTCCTAAGGCTGACTGTGGCTCTTATATTTATGCAATTTCTTGCAACCACTGAAATGAGTAATGAGCATTTTTGTTTTGTAAAAACAGCTCACTGGAGGAAAAAGTTTGGAGACCCTGTTATAGTCCATACTCCACATTATGAGTTTTGCCATTGCCAGTATTGTTGCGGTTCTCCTAAGGGTCATTTTCTATTGATTTAAAAGAGTTCAAACATTGCTGTCGCAAAGGAAGCGGAATGTTATTACTCACAGTATGAGTCACTGTCCCCTCCTGATTACCACATTATGTTTATTCTGTTGACACTTACTCAATTCTGCACTTCCCATTTCTAGTGGAACAAAGCTAAACATTTCTTTTTCTCTTAATAGACTTGATACGTTTCTCAAAGCCCTACACCAGTGGTAGCCACAGCTGCCCTAGGGCAGACTGATGCTGCTAGTCCGTGCCATGAGCTCCCCTGACCACTAGCACCATTAAAACTGTTCATAAAGATTACATAGAACAGATTTTTGCAGTATCATAGAAAGCATCTTTTTCTGCACACATATGGTTCATTTCCCTTTAGCAAACTCAACTGGCACCTTTTGGTCATTTTAAAGGCACTGTAGCTGCTTTTTACTGTCTTTAAAACATGGAAAAGAACACTAAAGGGTTTGTAGTGGTATTATTTCACAATAAAATGCTTTATAATTGGATGCAGACAGCATGCAACAGACTTCTTTTGACCTAAAGAGCTGCTTATCTGTTCTAGAGCAAGTCCAGTTTTGCTCAAATGCCAAAAAACCTCAATTAGACAAGGCCCTTCATTGTGAAAGATATAATTTGTTGTTATTATTGGTCACTAATTTTTTTATTCTTTTTCTTTTCTGTTTTGCAGTGGAAGTGAGTCATGACCAGATGAGGAGCTGATGTGGACTGGTTTTAATTTTGCCCTCACGCCCAAAACACCTTGTACCTGTTAGAGAGGAGGACAGAGGAGGACAGAGGAGGGGACATGGACGACATCTTCACACAGTGTCGAGAGGGGAACGCTGTGGCTGTGCGCCTGTGGTTGGACAACACAGAGAATGACCTCAACCAGGGGTAAGATCCTGCTCTGTCTCATATAGTTTGTTCAGATGAATGTGGTTAGTTATAGTCAATAGATTGCAGATTGGGGATGTTTAGAAATGACCAAATTCTTAGTTGACTAAAGACATGTGTGACATGTGTATTCTTTGTATGTATCTGAGCCAAACTGCACTCACAAGGCTACACCTGTGGAGGAGCTCATGCAAACACTACTATTTCTGCAATCAAAAGTATTAGACAACAATGTATTTAATTAAATCTTCAGCTGCTACTCACTTCTCCTTACCGTTGCTGTCCCATAGAAATCCTTATTACTGAAATAAAACAGTCGACCAGTACATACACTGGTCAACTCTTTTATTTACTAAGACAGAATTCACAAATTTAAAAACTAATGCAATTCACTTTTAATACCAAGGAGTTAGTTTTCAGGGAAGATTCCCATGCATTTCAGAGCATGTTTGTAGAGGTCATAACTACAGGATTGGCGATTTCCTCCCCACCTAAAGACTTTTTTTTTGGCTTAATAATTATAGCCAAGTGACTTGATAAATGTGACCAATAAACTTGCCATAAATCATGGACCTTTTTGAATAAATTTCTGAAAACTGTACGACACTTGGCTTCAGTCAAACTGGTTACATAAGTGGCCACAGGAATGCAATATGAAAATGGATTCACCAATGTCATTCTCATAGACCGTATATATAAATGGATATAGCTAACGCGCTAGCTGCTGCGTGCTGAATAGGAAGTTCACATGTGGCTCTTCTGGCTCCTTCTGACCCTGGCTCCCATTGACTTGTATTGGAATATTGTGGCCCCTCTGTGTAACTGCTGTTGTAAGCCTCGCTGTTTTGGCCTTAAAATGTCTGTATTAACCCTCTCCTTGTGATCCTGGTGTTTTTTTCCTCTATTTTGTCCGTCAAAAAAAGCCTATTCATAATATAGAGCCTGGCTCCAAAATCACTTCTGTAACCATAAGCATCACAAGGTTCATTAGGGTGGAGCCAAAAGCTACCGGTGACTTCCTGCTTGCTTAGTCCACTTTTTTTACACAATCTATGGTCACTCCCATCACTGGTCATTACTCTGAGTATTTTAAAATCTTACATTCACAGGAAGGACTGCAGTGTCCTCTGTTTCTACAAACAGAGGCCAGTTACAGTTGTTCAATATACAGTAGAACAAACAGTACTGTATTCTGGAGGTCTAGAGGTTTGAATAAGTAACTTTAATTCAAATGTTTTACAACAAGTACCGCCTCAACATTTGGCTTTCTGAGTACGACCAGATCTAAACCCATTCTATATCAGGTCCAAATTATAGCCTATCAGCTCTGAAATGAGACTACATAATGGCTGTGGTTGTGTTTCAAAAATATTTAAAAAATTTGTAACAATTTAGTAAGCGGGGTGTTATGCTTCTTTAGGGTTTTTGTATTAGTTTAATATTATCTTTTATCATGGTATTTTCTGAAGAGACCCAGAAGAACACAAACAGAGAATGAGACAACTTAAAGTGTTAGTGAGGAAGGGCAGAGACGGAGGATTCACCTTGGCCACCTCTGAGGAGAACACGCCACAGATATACCACACATGTTTCTTGTGCTCACAATAATGATTTGTTGTTTTTATAATGTTGTGGCTTCGAGTGTAAGAGGATGGGGCGAGGGGACAAGGAGGTGTGGATGAGCAGTGTTTTACCGTCTGACCGGGGGTTAGGCAGTTCAGATCTCACCTACACTTGCAAGTATTCATTGGCTCCCTGTGTCGAACTCTTCACTCCCATTGCCTACACTCACATTACTGTGTCCATGGTCCAGTTTCTATGTAGAAAATATGAATGACTTGTACTGTCCATGTTTAGGTTTAGGTGCATGGAGATTCCAGCCATTTCATACTTGGACCCATGTCATTTGATAGACAGTTCCATATTTGTATACAGTTGAGCTGCCATCAACCAAGGCAATTCTTGGTTGACTAAAAACATTTTTGTACTGCTGATGGATTAGCCAAATAAAAGTGAGCATGGCCAAAGCTCTCAAATTGATTACATATCTTAATCCATCTTATTTTGCTCCACCCACTTTTGTCTCTAAATGTTCCTAAACTGCACTTTCTGTTACACTGTCCCTTTCATGTCAATGGAGAATTTGGGAAATGTTTTGCTTCTTAAATATGACAAAGTAGGTTCATTTGTGTAAAATGTTCAGTGCTCATGTGCACCAACAAGCCTACTGCATTGATTCTCTGGCTTTAAAACGGTTTTATTGTCTGTGTTGAACTTATTTTCTGTCAAGAACGACAACTCAATACAAAATAATACACCCTGAATGACAATAACAATGCCCATGACAGTTTCCAGAATCTACCATAATCTGACCACCACCGGGTGTGGAGAAAAAGAATAGTGAATATATAATTCTCTGTAAAGTGTCTTTGTGACATATGTCTGTGTAAAGCGCTATAGTAATAAAGACTTACTTACTTACCATTTGACACACAGATATATCTGTGAATATTTGGCTTTTCCAACCTCCTGTGAGACTGTAGTAGCCCTATGATGAACCCACTTCCTAATGTTTCCGTTCAGAATGCCAACCAAACACATTACCCTGGACAGGAAGGCAGTACAGTCCAGCCACAGTACATGTGCAACAGCCAATGCACAATTAAGGGCCCAACTCAAAATATGTCTGTATCCTCACATGACTTAGTCCCGTAGAGCTAATTTAAGCTCCATGTTTTAGAAAAAGCTAAAAGGGAATTCTTGACTCACTGTCAAATTTAGTCCACCTGAGGTCAAGTCAACATGAGCAGTGTGGGGTCCATGAGGCGAGACCACATTTAGACATCATTTGTATTTTAGACATTTTAACATGGTTATAGTTTTTATTTTTATGTTTTGGACATTTTGTGACTAAACTGTGTTATGCAATAAATTCTGAAGTTTTTTGTGGATTGGGATTGATATCCAGTACCTGTATGGAGATCTGTGCACTCTTACGTCTCCTGAATACAGCGCAAAAACCAGTGTACAAGTCATTTAGAAGAAAAACTGGATTTCACATGTAAACTAGCACTGCCTTCACTCCACATGTGACTGGCCCATTAGCTAAGTGCACGCCACGCTCCCCTTCGCTCTTGATCTATTCTCTCTAGTCGTGTAACTCATTTATTCCTCCCCCTTGAAGCCCCTTTGCAGTAAGCTCTTAAGACAGTAGCATTTGGATCTCCTCAAATGTATTCATGAACTACCTAAATAACTGCTAACAGCCAGGAGGGGGGTGGATGGAAGGAGGGGGGAGGACCATTATTATCCTGCTACAGCAGACACACCATCTTTTTGTGTGTGCTTCTTTTACAAGATGGAATTCCTGAAAAGCCCTAACTCTGCACAGCTATTTTCCGGATGCTTTTCCCAGAGCTATGAGGTCCTCCTGTTTGAGTACTGTCATGCTTTAAAGAGATAATAGCAAAGTTTACTCAGGTTTGTGAACCATTCTTGACAAATAATGTAGTAAAAATTCTGCATGAAATCTCGACCTAATGCAGTGAATTTTGTGGAAACTCTGCCTTTATGGTCAGAACTATAAAAAATATACCAAAAAATAAATGTATTTATTGGATTTCATTTCATTTCAAATTGGACCCATGTTTTATTATTACATTATATTTGTAAATTCCCTCCAGGTCCAGGTAGAATCCATGACAAAGGACAAATGCAATTGCGGACTATAAGTCACACTTTTTGGGGGAAATGTATTTTATAAAATCAGAGACCAAGAATACATATTTTATCTTGAAAGGCAAGTTATAGCAATAACAACAGAAAAGAGAACGACATTCTGTTAACTTAAGATATTAAATTATTCAGATAACTAGCATAAACAACATAACAAGTTTACCAAAATCCATTGAATTCTTCATCCTCTGTGTCACTTCTGAGCAACTCGGCGACCTCTGGATGTAAACAGAGCGCCACTTCCTTTTGTGCGCAGCTTTGTCAGTCCGTCCAGTGACTTGCAGGAAAGGTTACATGGTGCATCCTCTGGGTTGCCATGAAGCTGTGTTCTCCATCCTCGCCTTCTCGCTCACTCCAAACTTTCTTTCTGCTGCTCGAGTACTGTTTTAAATTTTCAGTAGTACAGAAGTATTGATGCGATCGACTGACATGATCGAGACAGAACACCGTCTCTGCAGGAGATGTGCAGTGACAGTGGTACAGGAGGAATGGGAGCAGCAGATACTGGCACACAAGCCTAGAGCGCCCTCTCACGACTTAGCTTTGGTAAAGTAGCCACTAGCTAGTGTATTTAGTATTTATCTATCCAATAGTAGTATCTAGTAGTGTACTTAGTACTTTGTGCATGGTTCAAATATTCCATGTGGATTTACAAAATTTTTTGTTATAAGTTCTAAGTTTGGAAAACACACTGTGACTTTTTTGGACTCTGGAAACACTGTAAATTTGATAAGTAGACCTTTTGAGTTTCTAATTGAGTACCCCTGTTTTAGAGGTTTTTGTTTCCCTCCATGGATCTGCCTCCCCAGACCCTCACTGACCCCTGAACCATGCTGCAGGCAGCAGAGCGTTCTCTTTGTCTTCTCCAGACTCTTTCATGTCTATCACAGGTGTTCAGGGTGAACCTGCTCATCTGTGAAAAACACAGGGCACCAGTGGTGAACCTGCTAATTCTGGTGTTGTCTAGCAAATGCAAGTGGAGCTCCACGGTGCTGGACGGTGAGCACAGGACCTACTACAAGACGCCCTCATGCGCTCTGCTTCTGCTTGTTTGGGCAGAGACATTCACAGCAGTGGACTGCTAGAGGTCATTCTATCGGGCATGGACAGTGTTCAACCTGTTGCTCCTTGCACAGAGGAGCAGATATATGTCCTGCTGATAGGTTGAGGACCTTCTACGGTCCTGTCTAGCTCTAGAGTAACTGGCTGTCTCCTGCCTGTCTCCTTTTCCATGTTCTGGAGATTGTGCTGGGAGACACATTAAATCTTAATGCAACTTAACGTCCAGATGTGCCATCCTGGAGTTGGACAATCTGTACATTTTCTGTAGGACGAAGGAATGGCCTCATACTCCCAGTAGTGATGATCACTAGAAATCTGAAATGCCCTCCACATGCAAAACCTGTCCTGTTTAGGGTGTGTCTCATTGTTACCACTCAAAGGCCCCTGTTGTTTGTTTCCATTAAAAGCTGTGACATTCTTTTGTTCCCAAGACATTGCCCTGTCCATATTTGTATAGATATCAAACTTTTTTTTCACATTGAGGTCTGATGTGTTTTTAAAATGTTTCATTTATTTTTATTTTTTGAGCACTGTACATTTCAAATAGGGCTGCAACAAGATTAATGGCAAGTAATTGAATATTGACATAAATGTCAACATAATTGTCAACTAGGCACTGAGGAGGAGCAAAAATGCCATGAAAGTTTTTTTTATCACATTCACATTTAATAATGATAGATTTAATAATGATAGCATTTTCACAGGCCTGTTGCCTTCTACACAATTAGGGGTGTGCAGAAATATCTAAATATTCATCAATATTCATCATCGTATCGTTTATTGTGATGATACAGTATCGATATCGGGGCTACTGTATCGATGTATTGCCAAGAGTATTTTTTGGTATATTTTACTAAATTATTTTGCTACAGTGCTAGAGGAAGGAAACTTGTTTATGCAACACATTTGACATTTTCACTGTTTTGATGATTAAACTGTGTTTCATATGAACTCTGCACAAGAAGTTGTTTAACAAACACTTTTAGTATCACAGCCATGGTTTAGCCTTTATTTTTTATTGAACTATATTGAATTGATTTGAAATCGTACTGAATTGAAAGTGCACTGTGTTGAGATCTGTATGGTATCGTGGCCTATGTATCATGGTATGTATCGAATTGGCAACTTCTTAATGATACCCTGCCCTATACACAACTGCCAATTAATCGAAAGGAAGATCGATAGATTTAAGCCATTTGCATAATAATGAGTCATTGCGTTAGTGTATGGCTGTTGGTGCTGCTAACTTGGAGCAGTTCACAGTATCCTCGGCCCATGTTGTGTTTGGACTGTCCACGTGTGATTGTGACTTCATGGTTATCTGGATATAACCTTCAAACCTCCAGCAGAATTCTTCAGACATGCGTGAATGATTCTCTCACCACAAAGAGATGTTCTTAAATTCTTCTCAGGTCAAGGGTTTTGTTTGGACCTCGTAACATCTCTGTCTGATTGTTTGTGGTTCATGTGGTTTGAGGTTTCCATCGTCAGCTCACAATAAGAAGATCTGAGATTTGTTGGTATTTTTAGACTGGACTTTATGGACAGGGAGTGTTCATGAGCTCCCTTTTAAAATTGTGATTTAAACTTTTGTTTGTCAGTATTGCCGTTCTCTACTTTAGATTTCAGTTTTCCATTACCTATTTTGGCAAAGGTGCATTGTGTACATTTTCAGGTGGAGGCCCCGTCAGATGTTATTGCTTTGTCTGGAATGTTTCACAGTATTGTATTAAACCTTAAATGTTACAGGTCACATTTGTGGAGAGGCAACTCTGCTCAGAATGCCTGTTATTCTAGGTTTTTTGAGCCACCTGTAATTTAACAACTGTAAGGTAGAGCTGTTTAATGTCATGCTGTGGAATATTCCAGGCAGGGTAATGTCCATGGAAAAAAACTGATGACTGACCACAACACAAAAAAATTACACTGTGCACCTTTAAATGTTCTTATAATGCTCAGAAGTTATTCTTAGGATAGCAGTAAACAGTAACACATTTATCAGTTGTCTGATCTTCAGGAAGTGTGCAGTTAGCATGTTAGTTGTTGTCAGTGTTGGGAAGGTTACTTTTAAAATGTATTCCCCTACAGATTACAGATTACATACCCCAAAATGTAGTTGGTAATGTAATCCATTAAATTACTTAGAGTGAATAACGTAATCTGAATATTTAGGATTACTTTATTTGCTGTAGAGAAGCAAAGACTAAGATATCGTAACATAAGATGTTTTGTCTGCTAAAAGAAAATAAAAAGCCCAGACTTTCCTTAACCGTATTAAAAATATTATTGATAGAAGAGGAGGAGACACGTCTGCCCAGCATGATTTAGTCCTGTTAAATCCTGTTTTAGTTGTGGTTTTTGACTGGTTTTAGACCTGGTTTAGACCTGGTTTAGATCTAGTTTAAATCTAGTTTCGACCTGCTTTTTGTCCTGTTTTAGTCCTGTTTTAGTCCTGGTTTAGTCCTGGTTTAGTCCTGGTTTAGTTGTGGTTTTAGACTGGTTTTAGACCTGGTTTAGACCTGGTTTAGACTTGGTTTAGATCTAGTTTAGACCTGCTTTTAGTCCTGTTTTAGTCCTGGTTTAGTTGTGGTTTTAGACCTGTTTTAGACCTGTTTTAGACCTGTTTTAGACCTGGTTTAGACCTGGTTTAGATCTAGTTTAGATCTAGTTTAGACCTGCTATTAATCCTGTTTTAGTCCTGGTTTAGTTGTGGTTTTAGACCGGTTTTAGACCTGGTTTAGACCTGGTTTAGATCTAGTTTAGACCTGCTTTTAATCCTGTTTTAGTCCTGGTTTAGTTGTGGTTTTAGACCGGTTTTAGACCTGGTTTAGACCTGGTTTAGACTTGGTTTAGATCTAGTTTAGACCTGCTTTTAGTCCTGTTTTAGTCCTGGTTTAGTTGTGGTTTTAGACCTGTTTTAGACCTGTTTTAGACCTGGTTTAGATCTAGTTTAGATCTAGTTTAGACCTGCTTTTAATCCTGTTTTAGTCCTGGTTTAGTCCTGGTTTAGTTGTGGTTTTAGACCGGTTTTAGACTTGGTTTAGACCTGGTTTAGATCTAATTTAGATCTAGTGTAGATCTAGTTTAGACCTGCTTTTAATCCTGTTTGAGTCCTGGTTTAGTCCTGGTTTAGTCCTGGTTTAGTCATGGTTTTAGACCTGGTTTAGACCTAGCTGAGATCTAGTTTAGACCTGGTTTAGTTTCCGGGAATGAGTGGAATTACCGGGGGGAAAAAATAAATAAATAAAATAAAGGGATATAGCCCAAAATGTGAAACCAGGAAAATACTGCCGTGTAATCCATTTATTTCAACAAAATAACTGTAGTCCAATTACCACTCATGAAAACAGTAACTGTAACCGAATACAGTTACTCATAATTTGTACTCTGATTACGTAACTCTGGTACATGTAATCTGTTACTCCCCAACACTGGTTGTTGTTAGCATTATCATGACAGCAAACTCCACTCTGGTCGCTGAGAACTGTGAATAGTGCTTATGGCTAATTAGGATGCTCGGAATGCATAAGGTTAGTGAAGACTAAGTTTGGACCACTGCAAACCCTTTAAACCTTAAAATGAACTAGTTCTATATTTCATGTTTTTAAGACTAAATGAGGTAGAGAGAAGCTGCATCGCTTTGTTCTACTCTGGCTGAATTGCATATACCAAACAGGAAACGCATTTCTTGGCCATGTGTCACTGTCACCTCATAGTGTCGAAAGGGTTTCTGTTACTGCTTTAAATATTTGGCTTTATCAGCAAGCAGCCCTACAAAACTAGCTCAAGTTAAATAGACACAGTTTAGATATTAACATAATCAAGTATGCTGTCCAGGTTTTTCAGTACATCTGAGCAAATATGTTTTGGCCCATTAGAAATACTGTATAAGCAGTTCTTGAGGTCAGCGGTGTACTGTCTGCTTCTAATTACCAAGCGTTTTGGTGTCAAAAAATCAGTAAGTGCATGATTAGCATTGTTATTTGCTTTACTGTTACATCTCTGAAAGTTATAAGGCCTTAAGAACTCTATAGTGGTGAATAACGAAGATGCTCGGAACACATGGGTCAAGTGAGGAATAACTATGGGCCACTGTTTAAAATGAACTAGTTTTCACTTTTTTAAGACCTTTTTAAAAATCAGGTCCACCTTCCTTAATTAGTGCTTTGTGGTGTGTGGGGCCCCATGCAGTGCTGAGTGCAGAGACGTAGAGGGTGTGGACAGGGCTCCAGAGGGGCTCTCTCTGAGTGCTGTGGGCAGGGCTTCAGAGGGGCTTTCCCTGAGTGCTGTGGGCAGGTGGGACATGGGATTCAGCCTGAAATAAATGAGCCTGTGTGGAGGTTGCAGTGGAGTGGGCTGGAGGGTTCTGCTCTCTGCTCAGAATACTCCCAGAGACAGGCTCAGTCAGGCTGTCTGAAGTGTCTGCGTGCTGGGCATAGCTGGGGGCATGACAATGTGCTTTAACTACACTCCATGGGGTTAGTGTCTTTATTAACCAGGACTGTAACCTGAATATCCATAAGGCAATATATCATGATGGAACTCTTGACAGTACATGTATCGATATAGAGATGTGTGTTGTAATACATTTAAACAACATACATTCACAATAGACTGCCGAGATTTGCACTTATTAACCTACTACTGCATTAAAGGGCCATGTTACACTATTTTCTGATCTTATTTTCTCTGATGTTTGTTGTTGCCTCATCACAAACAAACTTGAAGTTGTGTTTTGGTTGGTATTTAAGTTCTGTTTAAGTTCTTCTCTTAAACAGAAAACACTTGTGATGGCATGTGGTATTACGGGAAGTGCTCCATTGTGTTTTCAACTTTATACACCTTCACTAGAATCATTTGGATACAGTAATTTCAGCCCTGAAATTGCCAAACTCTACTGAACTGAAGGTAAAAGGTACCTGTTAACTTGAATATTACCACTTCATGACATCACAAGGTGGGGCATAGCATTTTGAGCTTTGGAGATGTAAACAGACTAATAATAAAGGGTTACTGAAACGTGTGAATGAAACAAAACTCAGCTCCAGGTCTGTTTTTGATTAACTAAAACATGGATTAAAGCTCACAAGAACCAATTTTGCACAATGTAGGACCTTTAAGGTTGAATCTTCTGGTCTGAACATGTGACATCTTCATGTATTCTGATATTAAGGGCATTGCGAACATGAAATTCCAATGCATATTTGTTGCATAATCAATAACATAATAATTAATAATTAATAACATAATCAAAATATACATTTTGTAAACATTTAACCCCTAATACATATCTTAGACCCTGTATGTATTGTATCGTGAGGTACATGACAATACAGACCCTTGTTGTTAAACTTGATGTGCCATTGGGGCATTTCTGGGGCACACTTAAAGCTGGGATTTTGTCTTGAGAGAGATGATCTGCATTAATCTGCAATTACCGTATTTTCGGCACCATAGGTTGCGCTCTTAAGCCTCCGACCCCATCAAAAAACAAATGCGCGCCCAACAATCCAGAGTGTCCTATACACGAATCCACTCAGGTGTCCCAGCACGACTTCAGTAAACTACAAAGCCACACCACCCATACAACACAAACACACACGGAGCAGACAGCGACACACTCATCACTCCACGCCGACGAGGAACGGAATGGAGGAACGAACCGAAAAAGCGAGTGCAATGTGCCACTTCTAGACACAACTGAACAACTGAGTCACTGCGAACACGCCGACAATCCAGCGGTCCCAGACAGCAGCCTCCCTACACGCCACAACTGAACAAAGCCCAGAGTCACCGTGAACGCCACAAACCAACAAAACCACTCACCCATCACACTGTTGTTTCCTTTAAAGTCCGGTGCGGTTTATTCATGAAAAAAGTTTGAAAATAGACCATTCTATGACAGTGCGCCTTATGGTGCGGAAAATACGGTAATGGTTAATTGACAAAAAGGTGTGTACAGTGTCATGATAGCATATTGCACCGTTTTCTCAACTGCAAATGCAATACAGTGTTATATGGGCAACAATATTGAACATTTTGATGGATGGATATCAGCTTCCCTAACTCGATTTACTGGCCAGTGTGGACCTAAAACATCTCATAATATTGAACTTGTATTTTCACAAAACTGTCCTGTAGTTACAAAACACATTTGGACCATTTTTTATCTCATGCTCTTTGTGTTCAATGGAAATACAGTATATGCTGTTTTCAGTTTCTGCCCTGGGATCAGTTCATATTGGGGATGGGCAAAGTATCAGAACAGAAAAAGCTGAATCTGTCCATCTCTATCAGAAGAAAAGAATTTCAACAATCTGGGAAAAAAACACATGTAATGACTGATCCTGTTATCCAAAAATCTAATATAAATGTTCAGTCCTTAAATCTAAATGGTGCAAGACTAAGCACATTAGTTCTAAGTGAGTCTGCTGGGAGTTCTGGTCTCATAAACTTGGACCAAACCATGAAGAAACTTTTGAAGCCAGAGGAAATTACACTTAAGTGACTGTGGTGTGCCAAGGGACTTCTGCCTCCTTTGGGGGGACCCAGAGGGGGTTTGAAGGGCAGGATGTGTGGTTACAGACCGGCCAATTGATGGTGGGGGGTGCCAAGGTCAGATTCCACACCATTCATAATACGGCCTCAGTTCTCCCATCGCACCAGTGCCCTGTCCATTTACATAATGTCTCTTTTGAGCCGGAGGACTGTGCAAAAATCTGTGGAAAGGCTGTATGAAAAATGTATGAGAGATGAGATGAATAATCAGCAAATATATAGAGGGGCATGAGGGAGTGGGAGACATTACAAAAAGAGGAGTGGAAGCAGTAATGATGATAACATGTGCTTTCTACGGGACATCTAAAAGACCAAAACAACTCTATTACAATATCTGAATAGTCACTGGTCACGTCTTTGGGTGGGAGCAGCTTTCTGTAGAGTTTGCATGTTCCTCCTGTGGGTTTCCTGTAGGTACTCCAGTTTAGGACTGTGCAATGAATCACATTTTGATAATATGAAAGATGTGTTTTGGTATTTGTAGTGGAGAGGTCCACACAGCCAATCCTCTGTAAGTAAGAGTATCCAGGTTTAGAACAAATCCAGAAAAAACTAAACAAAAACAAAAATCAGTGAAGCATGTGAAAACCTTTTTGAACAAATTTAAATTTCTCTCACCTCAAATGAAGAGTTTAATGCTTTGCTCATTGATTCTTCAGATTTTTTTTTCCCTTTATTTTTTCACATCTTGAAAAAAAATGACTTGCATCTTAAAGAATTGGAGAGATGTGTGTCCTGGATCCCAGGCAGAGTTCAGACTTCACAAAAAGGAAATTTAATACAGAATTTTACATTTTTATTTCTTTTTAATAACACAAAATAAAACTGAATTGAGAATTGCAGTTACAATTCAGAGTATGAAAAATACAATGAAAAAAGTCATTCTTTAAAAAAGTGATTTTTTTTTTTTTCCAGAAATCAACCCAAAACATTCACAGTAAGTTGATGTATGTATGTACTACTCTATTAATAAGTCAGTTACCACTAACTAAGTTGCTGGAAATGAAAGTAATATCTTTGAGAAGGTTGCGATTAGCTGACAGTGACAGAGTGGCGACAGGAAGAGGAAATCATCTTTTTATTTTTGGTTCATTTTTACTCTCTCTCTTCACATTTGCTTGTTTGTGGACTCTGATAGAACATTTATTACTACTTAACCTTTGTCAGTATTTAATGATGCAAAAAAAAAAAACATTTGCTCTCAGGTTCAAGAAATGCCAGTGGTCCAGGAAACGGCTCATTTTAGTGCCAAGCTTCATCTGGTGAGCAGTAAGGCTGACACTGTGCAGACACTGGTGTCTGTGGCCTTTGTTCACACAGAGCAGACTGTGTCAGACTGCAGCTGCTCTACAGGAAGTCCCACTGGCCTTGGCTCTTCTCACTGTGGATTCAGTCATGAAATGCTGTATTTAGTTCTCTGTTGGGATATTTGCTGTTGCAAAAAGGGGGAAATCACAAGCAATGCAAACTTTTAATCAATGTCCTTTAACACAGAAAAATAATAGTTCTTTAATCCAAGCCTACTGACAATAAACCACAGCTGTAGCCATAGCTGCCCTGGGGCAGACTCATTTAGTGTGTGCAGTCACAGCAGCACATTCATGAGTTGGTTCAGTGTGGAGAATCGTGGCCAGAGACATGACTGTATGCACCACTGCAGCAGAGCTCTGTGTAACTGGCTTTGATCGCCGCTCAGTCTCGTGCTGTAGGCCTTTGGTCACAGCACAGTATAGGCCCTGAAAAAGTTATGGAATTCTGCAAATTCAATAAAAGTTTTGAAAAGTCATGCATTACAGCGCCACAGTGTTTTGTTAAGTTATCATTATAATTATGTCCAAACGTATGCACCTTTTGTTTAAAAGACACAACAGTAACTGATAGTATTTTGAATAAAAAATTTAAAAAATAAATAAAATAACTGTAATACCAAACTGTAAGGTGAGTGGAAAGGGTTAACATTTCATATTTAAAAGTATGCTAAATTCTACACATGTAGGGTGCCGTAAAGTCATGGAAAATTGACTGTAGGTCTACCACTGTAGGTAGGAATTTTCAAACAACAAAGACGGTTCTCTCTTCTCCACATAATTAATCCAGATAGCAGAACCACAATAGTGACAATTTCAGCTATATGGGGTGTTTGTGTTTAGGTTGTCCAGCTTGTAGTGACTGTAGTGTTTTGTGGTTGTGTCCTCAGAGATGACCACGGCTTCAGCCCCTTACACTGGGCGTGCAGGGAGGGCCGCTCCAGTGTGGTGGACATGCTCATCATGAGAGGAGCACGCATCAATGTCATGAACAGAGGAGATGATACACCCCTGCACCTGGCAGCCAGCCACGGGCATCGCGACATCGTGGGCAAGGTACTGCTCTGTGTACCACACACAACAAGCAACTTGTGTCTGCTCTACAGTCCCTGATAAGTCTTGTCGCTTATAACCTGACTTTAAATTAATTGATTGGTTTTAGAAATGTCTCATATGAAAGCTAAAACCCTCCCAGATTATGCTCAATATACTAAAATAATGAACACAGAAAGGTCAGATTTTGGCAAGACAAAAGTCTTGTGGCCTTGTCATATGATGCACCCAATCCTAGATTACAGCCTCACCTGTGATCAGTTACTGATCAATCAGTTAGTGTTTGTGTATAAAAAGAACCCCAGCACACCAGACCTTCACATCAACTGCAACTTGACCTCTGACAACATGCCTAAGATCCACCCTGAGACCAAAGCGTTAATTATCAAGAGGCTGAAGACCAGATCCACTGCTGAGATGTCCAGTACAAAGAATAAGAAAAAGATCTGAAATGACTGGAGATGTTTTTGACAAGCCCAGGTCCGGCAGACCCCGCAAGACAACTGCTCGGGAGGACCGTTTGTTGATTCGAAAATCCAAGGTCAGTCCCTTTTCCACTGCAGCAGACTCCACCAGACCTGGTCACCTCAAGTCCCTGTGTCAACCACAACAGTTTGTAGAATTCTGTCTCGAAATGGCCTCCATGGTCGAATCAGTGCACAGAAACCAGCACTAAACAAAAGGCAATTAAAAAACTGTGTGGCATTTGCCAAGGCCCACAGCCTGCTAAAAGGATGGACACTGGAAAAGTGGCAGAAGGTGGATTTCTCAGATTAATCTTCAGTTGAATTACATCACAGCCGCCGCAAATATTGCAGGAGACCTACTGGAGCCCGCATGGATCCAATATTCACCCAGAAAACAGTTAAGTTTGGTGGCGGAAAAATCCTGGTCTGGGGTTCCATCCAGTATGGGAGTGTGCGAGACATTTGCAGGGTGGAAGGCAATATCAATAGCCTAAAATATCAAGAAGTATTAGCTCCTCTTACATTCCCAACTATAAAAGGGGTCAAATTTTGCAGCAGGATGGTGCTCCATCACATACTTCTATCTCTACATCAAAGTTTCTCAAGGCGAAGAAGATGAAGGTGCTCCAGGACTGGCCAGCCCAGTCACCAGACATGAACATCATTGAGCATGTCTGGGGTAGAATGAAAGAGGAAGCATGGAAGGCAAAACCAAAGAATCTTGATGAACTCTGGGAGGCATGTAAGACGCTTTCTTTGCTATTCCTGATGACTTCATCAACAAATTGTATGAATCATTGTTGAACCGCATGGATGCGTCCTTCAAGCTCATGGAGTCATACAAGATATTAAATATGGATCTCACAGCACCACTACTTCATTCACTGACGTTATGCAACATATTTTTGTATTTGAAGTAAATTATTTGTTCAATTTTCTGTAGGTGACAAAACTTTTGTCTTGCCAAAATCTGACCTTTCTGTGTTCATTAAATTATCAATCTTTCTTCAGTGAAGCAAATTTATTTTAGTATATTGAGCATAATTTGGGAGGGTTTTAGCTTTCATATGAGACATTTCTAAAACCAGTTGATTAATTTAAAGTCAGGTTATAAGCTTTTGTTTCTACAAAATGGATAAGCGACAAGACTTTTGTCAGGGACTGTATAGTTATAATCTATGCCACAAGAGGATCATTATGTTGTATTTTGCACATTTTATATCACAATATTTATCTTAAACAACTTAATAAAAGAAATAAATTCACTGATTTCTGCGTTGTGGAGCTCAGTGGGAGCTGACATCTGCCTGTTCCATTAGTAATTTATTTTCTTCAGTCTTGTACTGTACTTTACATAATCATTTTTAATAACTTGTGTAAAGATTCCCATAACAACTTAAGTAACATGTACTTAATAGACTGTTACAAACATTTCACATAAAACTATGACTGAAGTGAAATCACTTACGAAATAAGTAATCCCTTCTGCTTGATAGCTGCACATCATGTGATTGGGCAAATTGAATCCTACACGTATTATAGATTAGGAAAAAAGCACTAAGAAGTGAAAGTTTAGATTGTGAATGTTGTAGATTGGAGCAATGAATACAGGAGCATAAAGATGACTCATGCAGGAATCAGTGTAACTACAAGTTCAGATGGCCAGTGAGACAAGAAACTACTATAATATGATTAAAAGCTCTGAAAAATCCATTTTACACAAAATGTCTCCTTTAAACTACAATACGTACATCATTATTTTACATTTTGTTATGTAAATAATAGAGATCCATGTTTAGTTCCTATTCAAAAGTGCAGAACTGCGAGGCTTCATAGTGGCATTTCACCACGGCAAATGTTCTTTGCCATGTTTTAAAAGGTGAACATTTGCTACATGACATTTTTGACCTACACATATATATTGCAAACAAGAACAGAGCAGTGTTTGAGAATACCAACATTTTCTGAGCCTTCAAACCTTAAATGCAGGACACTACAGGATCACTATAAATAGGGCTGTTAATCACAGGGCTCTCATGATTCGATGCAGTGACTCATAAGATATATCGATATCTCAGTGTTTTTGCACACCCTTAACTCAAACATGCATGAATCAATCAAAAAGCAACTTGGAACACAATGTGGAACAAGACTCTTTTTTTCTTTTTACCTTCAAAGAAGCAGTAGGCTTATCCTTAAACCAGATACTTTTGGGTTGAGATGGAGACTAGTGAAGAGCCAGTGTATAGCTCTTAGAAAATCCTCCAGTTAGTTAGGGGAAAAATATCAATTTTCAAATAGCAATTTTGATTTAATTTGTAATTTATGTTTATTAACAGGGTTCTGTTCAAAGTTCACATTTAAATATGCCCAGAAGAACTGACAAAAAGACTGAAATCTGAACTGGCAAACTCATATAAGAATCACATTTCAGAACATGTTTTTTACAGATAAAATTGCAGGGTTATCCATTTTTATGCAGAATATGACAGGAGATGTTTGTGGAGGAAGCTTTAGTACTTCTAAAATCGCAGCCTTTGAGATTTGCCAATTCAAACTGCAATTTCAATTCAGTATTGCAGCCCTAGATTAAACTATCCATAAGAGTCTACTTTCCAAGCTGAGCCTTTTCAAAGAACTGATATGGTCCGCCTTCAGATCAGGAGTCCTGCCTGTTCTTGTTGATCTGATAAGTTTGAGCAGAGCAGCAGGATTCACTGTGCACACGAACAGCCCTCTCTCCATCATGACAAAGTGGTCCTGTGTCTGCGATCGATTCAGTGATAACAGCTCCAGGTAGTGCTGCTAAAAATACTGGGGACAGAGGAAGGCTATTTTTTCAACTGTTTTGTAAGTGTACATAGCACAGTCAATTTGTCAAAACTGAACCACAAGTGTCTTTGTAATGTCTAATCATTGCTAAAGGGATAGACTCCGCAGGGCTCGGCTCACTGATGGGCAGAGGGCATTGTTAAATCCACAGCTGCTAATATGAAACAACAGAAAAGCAGCATTTCCGTGTTTTAATATCAGAGTCTGGAGGTGGGTGGAGTAGCCAAAAAAATGGACTCAAGTAGGAGTAAAGTAAAATTAAGCTCAAGCAGCTTCTATGGAGACACCGGGAGGGCGTTTCAGAACATGACATTTAGTTTCCTGCAGTGGACACTACCGGTACTGTATCACCCAAGTCATTTCAACCTCAACTTTAAATTGAGACGATTTAGTTAGAGTGGCCACCATACTAAAATTCCAAACTTGATCTGGCACCAATGAATAGACTCAATACTCAGTACCACGATAATAATAATAATTTAAAAAAAAACACTCTTCTTTTGACAATAGAATGTGAGTTTCAACATTAAATGGCAGAACTTTCTTTTCCATTCCCATGTGGTTTTATCTGTGTGTAATCCTCAGTGGTGCTGTAGGTTCATAGTGTCCATGTGTGTATACTAGTCTATGTGCTCTTCTACTTGTTCTGATACAGATCAACATTCTAAAGCTCTACAGGAAAGGTTCATTTCTGTCCTATCAATGGGACTTTTTTTAAAGTATTAATACCTGCTCAAATAAGTATCTAGTTTTAGTATTATTAGTATCTGATTTTTGATACTTTTGACAACCCTAGATTCAAATAGTGATTTTGATTTGATTTGATCTGAGTTGGACCTGCTTGTGTATTGTGTATATCCCTGGGCTGTGGAGCTGCTGGTGCCTGCTCAGCTGCTCTTTAATATTAGACATGTCTGAATGCCTTTGGTATGTGCCCACAGAAAAC
The DNA here is from genome assembly GCF_026225935.1 of Boleophthalmus pectinirostris. Classification (NCBI taxonomy): domain Eukaryota; kingdom Metazoa; phylum Chordata; class Actinopteri; order Gobiiformes; family Gobiidae; genus Boleophthalmus; species Boleophthalmus pectinirostris. Next base: position 2,256,269 of record NW_026571541.1, on the reverse strand, counting down.
ACTTGGCACTTGTTAGGGCTGTGAAATTATTGCTTAAAGTGGATCTAAACACTAAATCCACTTTTATCTGCTACTTAACTGGTGTTTTAATAGCACTATCTGCTGTTCCTACTCATTTTTTGCCAATTCTAGTGCAAACTAGGTACATTTGCAGCTTTCTGGTCAAAAGACTTCCTTAGCTAAGTGTGTGCTGGCTTCAGTGGCCTCTGCAATTTACAGCAGATGGTGACATCACACAGGACTGCCCTGATGATAGCGAGATGTTTGTACATACACCGGGCTAGCTGTAGAGGCCAAGTTTGAAGTATGGATACCTGTAGGACCAATCACAATGTTCCTTACACCCTAAGACCCCATTCCTCTTCCCCCTCACTTGCCTCTTTAATCCTCCAGACCCCCTCACTCTTAGTCCTCCAGGTACTGCCCAGTTTAGTAGCTGTATTTGAAATGTGGTTGTAGGAGGAGTTTAGGTGGTTAATCCCACTTTAATTGTACATTATTAGTTACTAGAGAATTTTGAACAAATTTCATAGTAACAGTATTGTTTATATGTACTTAGACTATGGTGACACAGGCAAGCCTTACTTGAATAACTTTATTGAACACTTTTTGGTATAAATATGTTGCATCTACTTATCCAGAAATGCTAAAAAAAAATAAATAAATAAATAAAGCTCTAAAAAGTTATAGCTATATCATAATACAAACAAAACAAACAGTATACAAAATACAAACAAACAAAAAGTATATTTTTATATACATTTATTGCTCAACTTGTTTTAGACTCTGGGGGAATAACAGATTCGTGTGCCTCCTCTGTTATTCACTGTGTGCATATTGTAACTGACTGTTGACTGTTGTCTCTCCTCTGCTCAGCTGATCCAGTGCAAAGCAGACACCAACGCAGCCAACGAGCACGGCAACACAGCCCTGCACTATGCCTGCTTCTGGGGACAGGACCAGGTGGCCGAGGTGAGGGCTCCCTCTGCTGGACAACACTGCTGATGCATTGTCCTGCAGTACTGGTAAAAGGCATATGTAGAGAAATGTAAAAAAAAAAAAAAACCCTTATTGCAATATCCCAGGTCATCATTGTGAGAATCAGTTCTGTGTGGTTTACCCAGTAAAGCTGATTCGTTCTCACGAAAACTTGATTCAGAATAATTCAAGTGCCTACACTTTCTTTTGGTAGATCAACTGTAGGTCTGCTGTGTATAGCAATATACATTTTATTTAGTTTTTAACATTTAGACATATTTTTTTTAAACAACTTTCAAAATTTATTATACTTGTTTCCTCACAGTTAATAATTACAGTTAAAAAAAAAAAATATATATATATATATATTTTTTTTTAGTTTTTTTTAAATATATATTTTACAATTTTCAAATGATCAAATATTTAAGGTTGTAGATTTTCAAAATCTATGACCTTAAATATTTTATACTTCAATGAATCATAATTGATTTTCAAAATGAGATGGCCTCCCTCATAAAGTTTCTTCAGATGCATTTAAAATGTGGTCATCATATGTACTTGTATTGAATTGATCTAAATATACCTGCATGACTGCAGCCACATTAACATTCAGAATCATACAAAGTATATTGACAGTGGAAAGATCACCACACTGGCCTATAATTTGCTGATGAGATTGAGATTGACCAATCTGTAGTTTCTTATCAACCTAATAGGCTGCAACAATCACTGAATCTGTGTACTTAAGTAATTGTTTTCAGTCAGTCGTGAGTTGCCATTGGTGCATAAGCTCTGTTGATATTTTAGTCAGTACACATGTCTTTATTTGAAATGTGTGTTAAGAAACAGCATGACATACTGGTTAGGTAGAACTGTGTACAACATTTTATGTAGTACCCCTAGTGGACTGACGCTAAAGCAGTATTAAGGCTTCATATAGAGTAAAAGTACTGTCTCATGACTCGTCTTAAACATAATCACTTGGAAGGAAATCAGTCTATGCTAGAGCTTTAAAGCAGAAGGCTCAAAGAAAGTGCAATCATCAATCAACAATATCAATATCAACTTGATATAGCAAAAGAATTATAGATATAGAATTCCACTGTATATCCATATAGTTAGTAACTTATGTCCAGTGTTAAGATGGGCATTTGTGGACTACTAAGGATATTATTTCATGTTGTATTTTTATAAACACCAACATTTCAGAAACATTAAACATACCTACACCTTCAATATTAATGATTATACAATTACTAATAATGTTATAATTAAGATGAATGATGTTTTCTCATTATCTTGAAATATGAATTCCACATCAGACCTTTTCTTGTGGTGAAGGATGAGAATGGAGTTTTGGAGGGTGAATGACATTGTGGCTAAAAAGGATCTATCTGGTTAAAAATTGACTTTTTTTATTTATAATATCTACTCTGTCAATGAAAAATCAGTTGTTTATGGAAAAAAGAAAGGATAAAATAAATGTAGTTAATCTGATTATGTGAGATTCAGGAGCAGGACCACGCCTCAGCCGCCCTCTCCTCTCACCAGCGAACCGCAACTCACCTCGACCACGCCTCGAATTTCCCAGAAGTCTATATGTAGCAGCCTTTCCCATCATCCCAGCTTGTCTCAGCTAACTCGACTCCACCCTCCCATCCCCTATTTTGTCTTTCAGTCATAAGACCCCTACAAGGGGGGTCCCGTTCCGGCTGGACCAATTGCAGATTGAGACGGAGCCCCCACCCATAGTCTCAACCCGGCCATCTCTGCCTTGCTTCGTACATTATCAATAAACTTCTTCACACTATGTTGTTGTTGGCGTGGTCCTAGCTAGTGAAATAAATGAAATAAATAACTTCAATTCATGATAAACATATATTGGTATCACTATCAGATTACACTCAGCCTAATATATTCTAGATAAAGCCGATTAAATCAAACTTCATAATACAGGTTTCTGAAGGTGTTATGTTCCTTTATGATACATAAGTGTCATTTGTTGACTCCCTTTGGTCCTCCAGGACCTTGTGACAAATGGAGCCCAGGTGAGCATCTGTAACAAATATGGGGAAACTCCACTGGACAAGGCCAAGCCCCACCTACGCCAGCTCCTCACAGGTACTCAACTCCAACCATTTACTTTGTCCTGTCTCATCATGCTGGATTTTCTTCATAACTTTTTCCTCCTCTTCCTCAGATAAGGCAGAGAAGCTGGGCCAGAGCATGGCAAAGATCCCCTTTAAAGACACATTCTGGAAGGGCACGACCAGGACCCGGCCACGTGAGTCTCCATAGCTGCATTAGTCTCACTGTCACAAGTTAAATGGATCTAATTTCTATTCTGCTCCTGTCCTTTTTCAGGTAATGGCACGCTAAACAAACATGCCGGTGTGGACTACAAACAGCTCTCACTTTTGGCCAAAATCAATGAAAACCAGTCTGGAGAGGTACATCACATCTGACATTTTCTGATACCAGAAGCTGTACATCCACTGCATGATTTTAGCTGTCTGATCCTGATACTCGCTCTGACAAAACTGTGGTTGTAGGCACGACTGATGATGTGCATCATGGCACAGTGAGTCTGTGTGGTGTCATACGATTTCCCCATGTGGTTTAGGGACATCCCACAGTCTTATAAGAACAAACTAAATCATGCAGTGGACTCAGGCTTTATGGACCCATAAGAATCCATTCATTCATTCACTGGCATAACCTGCTTACAAATGCCACACTACATAATACAGAGGACAAGAATTGAAACTTCAAAACAATATTGAAATTGTAGAAAAAAAAAGTTTTTTGCTTTTCATTTGTGTGTATGCATATATTTAGTGTTTTAATAACAGTGTTATCAAACTGAAAAATGTGTGACAATATTTTGTTCTTCCAACAATACACATGATGCTAATTATTTAAAAGTGTTAATTTTTCTGGCAAAGTATTGTCAGAGAAATTTGACAAACAATTCAGCACTGTTATATTTTCCATTTTACACCTCATGTTCAAATACATTTAAATAGAAATGGCACCTCCTAAGTTTGGACTCCTAATGCCTCGTACTGTCTTCTATGCAGCTGTGGCAGGGCCGCTGGCAGGGCAATGAGATCGTAGTCAAAGTTTTTAAAGTTCGAGACTGGACAACGCGGAAAAGCCGAGACTTTAATGAGGAGTATCCCAAACTCAGGTATTTCTTTAGTCTGTACTCTGACTCTCACACTGTTTGTTGTTTTCCTGTTGGCATTACTTCGTTAAACCAAACCCATTATATTTGTATTCTACGGTCAGTACAGCTGCACTGCAAACATAAAAATAAATCTATTTACAGAAAAGTGTTGTGAACTAGGTATTTACCAGGAGTACAGGAAGAATAAACCTACGATTCACCCCCAAATCGTTATAATGCCAGTAAAAAAAAATTTTTTTTTAAATCTATCGATAAATGTACTAAGCAAGTTAAGCTCTACAGCCCTACTACGGCTGCTGATTTACTATTACTAGTCTTTCCCAAGCCTTGATTTTGTCCTTCACTACCTCTGTCTGCCCTCTGTGTGTGTGTGTGTGCGCGCGCCCTCTGTGTGTGCGCGCCCTCTGTGTGTGTGTGCCCTCTGTGTGTGTATACCCTCTGTGTGTATGCCCTCGGTGTGTGTGCCCTCTGTGTGTATGCCCTCTGTCTGCCCCCTTCGCTCCGTCTCCAGGATATTCTCCCACCCAAATGTGCTGCCCATGCTGGGAGCATGCCAGTCTCCCCCTGCCCCTCACCCCATCATCATCACCCACTGGATGCCCTACGGCTCCCTGTACAACGTGCTGCACGAGGGCACCAGTGAGTATCTCCACACACAAGTCTGCGCACAGGACTGTGGTAGTGCCCCCTGCTATTAACTGCTCCTCACACCTCTGCTCCTCTTTCAGACTTTGTGGTGGACCAGACACAAGCCGTTAAGTTTGCTCTGGACATCGCCTGTGGAATGGCCTTCTTACACACACTTGAACCCATGATCCCACGGCACTATCTCAACAGCAAAAGCGTTATGGTGAGAATCTTTTTCTTTACCAGTATGGCAGACGTGGTGAGCATATGCCCCTGCAGAGTGCACTGTACTTCTGCTGAGGAAATGTGGGACAGTCCCAGTCTACGTGACGCAGCATTACACTTAAAAATGCTGTGCAGTCTCAAAACATTTAGTCTCTAAAATAGCTGAAAAATGCTCTTTTTCATATGGGCCCGGTTAAGCAGAAGTAAACAGCAAGGCCAAAAATTCAAGTTAATGCATCTGATATAAAAATGTATTGAACAGATACATATGTACTCTAGTTTATGAAACTGTTGACCTTTTTTCTGTACCATTTTTGGTTCTAAAGTTCCATACGTTTTAAACAGACCATGTAAGAAACATGGAACAAAAATTATTTCCCAAATTTCAAAGACCTGCAAATCATGTAAATAAATGGATGTATTTCATCATATCTTGTGTTATTCCATCTTTGAACTGTTGATGAAGGGACATGATTAAAAAAACAAGTATTTAAAATGATAAAAATTTAGCTTGGAAGGACTGACATATTTTATAGAAATAGTTTCCTTTCATTTTGAAGTAATATTAAAGTATTCGGAAGAAAAAAGCGACAAATGATGTAAAATCCTGCACCTTCTACTTGTTTGCACAATTTTCCCTCCGTTACTTTTCCCTCCGTTACCATGACCTTTCTTAATAAAAAAAAATCTCGTGACTCAAAAAGAGGTTTTTCAACCTAATCTTGTACAATATGGTAGAAAACTATATGAAGCAAATATTCAAACCAGTTTGTTAAGGATATGTAAGTGAGAACCAAGAGTTATCACTGTTTGGATTTATTGCCCAAAAAGTGCTGCATATTTCATTCCCTCCGTTACCGACATGAGATTTTTTTTTATTTTTTGTCAACAACTTGAAAGAATATCACAGGTTTAACTTGACCCTGTTGGAGTGTTAACTCTTTCCTACATTCTGATACTTTACTTATTTCAATAGTCCCTCTAGTTTCTGAATAAGAGCTATTTGAATGTCAAAAATCTGCCCCTGTTTCCCTCCGTTACCACTTGACCGGACCCATGTGCATTAGAGTTGTCAAAAGTATTGAAACTCTGACCATAATTTGATAAAAACTAGTATCGAATTTGATTAAAACTAGTATCGATACTAGATACTCACAGGAGCAGGTATCAATACTAAAGTCCCATTCACAGGACAGAAATGAAGCTGTCCTGAAAAGTAGAAGAGCACATAGACTAGTATATGCCCATGACACACTATGAAACCCACCAGGACCACTGAGGGACTACACACATATAAGACCACATGGTAAAGAAAATACTTTACCTTAAAAGTACTATTATTTAATGTTGAAAATTCCATTTTACTGTCTAAAGAAAGAGTGTCTTTTATTATCATCATCGGTATTGAGTCTATTCCTTCCTATTAAAAGCAAGTTTGAAACTGTAGTATTATGACAGCACTAATGCACATACAGTACATTTAAAGTTGTGAAATATGACTTGACAATGTTAAAGTACTTTTTGTATGGCACTGGCTTAGATGTGTAATGTGGTGGATAGTGGCCTGGTTTCCTTCACACTCTTTAACCTGGGCTCTTCTGCTTCTGATCATATGCTTCTGTGGTGTTCCTCGTAGATTCGATGAGGACATGACCGCTAGGATCAGCATGGCAGACGTCAAGTTCTCCTTCCAGTGCCCCGGCCGCATGTACTCCCCCGCCTGGGTGGCCCCTGAGGGTGAGCCGTAACATAAAGACGACTCCTAACACTCCATGATACACTCACCATTTCACCATACTGCATCTGTTCTGATCATTCACACTAAAAGAAAGGAAACTTCAAAACAATGCAACTTAAAGGGCCTGTACCTGATTGTAAACCATGAGTCAGAAACATATTTTAACCCCAATCACACACACATTTTTGTGCTTTTTGACTTTTGTTTCTTGCATAACTTCTTCTAGTGATGCATCTTTGTTTTTGTTTGTTTGTTTTTTTAACATTTCCCCATTGTTTTCAATATTAGACTATTCTAATTTGTTCTAGGAAAGATAATGTCTTTGTGGGCCCTTAAGCACAAAAATGTCCTATTGACTTCCATTATAATCACTATTTTTCAACCAGCCATTGTACAAAGTGTAAATCATGCAATATCTCAGTGTTATATATTTTCTGAAACCTCTGACTTCAAATTAGTGTTCTGACCGATTTTTGGAAGATGATGTCATTTTACCTTAAAATGATATATATCATAGTTAAAAATAAAACCTGTATAAAATATCCATCATAAGGTGAGATGTTGGTTGAGCAAATATAAACAAGTTTGAAAACATATTAATCCTGATTACTTGTAGCCAAATCAAATTCAGTGCACAAAAATATACTCTAATACCCTCAACATACTATTTTTAAAGGCGTGATTAATTTTAGCCACACCCACATAGTCCTTTCTGCCGCTGTGATATTACACCATGACAAAGAAACAGCTGTCTGGGATGGTCTTTGTAGTTGTTTCTTATAGTTTTCTTGCCTCTGCTACTATTTGCTCAGGTGTCAGTGTCAGGTAGTTGGTTTCCCATGATTCTCAGTAACAGTTTGCCAGATTGGACAAAGAAAGGTGACCCTGTCTGTAGCTTCTGTGCTGGTTATTACCTGAGAAAATGCTGTAAAATTAATATTATATTTTGCAGTTTCTTACTATATCATGCATGACCTAACGAGCAATTATCTTGACAAGTATAAATTAAAATCGGGTACAGGTCCTTTCATTATAAAAATAGTTATTGTAGGTATTGTATTGTTTATGAAAGGCCACTGAGACGCGCAGTGGAAATGTTGCAACAGTTTATTGCAGCAAAACTTAAATTTATCTTGGGATTAATAAAGTATCTCTCTTTCTTTCTCCCTCTCTCTCTCTGTTTATATTCATTACAGTGTGGCTGCCGTTCAACAGTTACACTAACACAATATATATGATTTATTGTTTGCGTATTAAAATAATCCTGTTGTTTTTAGCCCTCCAGAAGAAACCAGAGGAGATAAACCGGCGCTCCGCAGACATGTGGAGTTTTGCCATCCTGCTGTGGGAGCTGGTGACCCGAGAGGTGCCCTTCGCTGATCTGTCCAACATGGAGATAGGCATGAAGGTCTGGACCACACAGAGCGCACAGCCACTAGACTACATACAGACTGTATGCACTTCCCTGCACAATATTTAGTAGTTTAGTTTAGTTGTTTCAGCAACAGCTCCACAAGGACTATTTTAGCCATGATTAGACAGCCCTCCGTTTCTCCTCTAGTCTACATATATTGGCTGTGGTTATATTTTTGAGCCTCTCGACTCTACGTAGGGCTCATCTTAGAAGTTCATGTTCACTTGTGGTTTTATAATTCTGCCTGCAGTATGCTATGCGTAAAGGAACTGTGTGTTGCCTGTGCTCTCACAGTTTTTAAAGGAGACCTATTATTATTATGCAAAATTGACAAAATTCAAGTTGTGGTGTACTCACTTCCTTCTACAATTTTATTTTCTCAGTCACTGATATGCGTAGCATTCAGTAGTGTAGTTTAGTCATGTTGGTATGAATGAAAAAACATGAGCTGCTCATTAGCTGTGCTGATGTGCACTGAGTTGCTGGAGTTATGGATGTGTTGGAAATGATCCATAACTCCACACACATAACATGTGGAAATGTGAGCATGGCCTTCCAAGGAGCCAGCTTTAATTAACGTAATAATTCGTTTTAAAGGTAGTATCCATGTTTCCTTTGAGTGTGTATCATTTTATTAAATCATTCCAGTTGTATCTCTGAGGCAAATTGGGTGTGTCAGCTCGTATGTGTGAATGTAGAGATAAGTATGTGTGGCCCCAGACTCACACGGGCGGTTACACTCCAACGGAGACACGAGAAATTGTCCGTGTGTGTCACAGATAGACAAACCTTCCTCTCACTGCTTTCCTTTAGTCTGGACAATTAAGTAAATCCACCTCTCCACTTCAGACAGTCCAGAAAGGCAGCCACACAACAAACATTACATTTTATATAGACAGCGCCCCAGAAGTCCAGAGACAGGTGTCTGTGCAGATGCCTGGGCGTCTGTCTGCAGAGGGCGTCTGTCCGCAGAGGGCGAGATATGAGCCATGTACACACTGGCCCAAATAAATCCATAACACTGACTCTGTCTAAGGTGGCAGTCTGCGGACTGTTTCTTTAAGGAAGTGATTTTAGATGACTATTGATATTTCAAATGTGTAAATAATAACATAATGATCCACTGGTGTTGTACATTTGAACTATATACAAACTCAATCACAGTGATCTTTACAATTTAAAAATGTTACAATCACAGCTGATCCTGGGTTGCCAGACTTGTGTCATTCTCAGTGTATGGACAGGACTCATGTGAAGCTCCCGAATTCCCTCCCTGAGCTGCAGAGGCTGCACTAGCACTGACTCATGACTGGTGCAGGTGCTTGTGTTTAGGGAGAAACCATCAGATCACACACTGGATTTGAGTATTGAAAGTGGCAACTCAAACAAGAGACTGATGTGAGGTTCATTCTGCTTTGATTAGATACATTCTTGAGAGCCAAAGCACCAAAGTATAGCATACAAAACATGTCCATCATGTTCAATGTTTTTGTAAATTGTAATTAATTAATAAAAAACTGTAGAACTAAACTATAATATCAAAATATTTGATTTGCACGTGTTTACATCGTATCTGTGGACACACTTGTGTCGTGTTTATGGAATCAAACTCTCACCTACAGTTGCTTTAACAGTTCTATTTGTGTTTGCTCTCTCAGGTTGCCCTGGAGGGCTTGAGGCCCACCATTCCGCCTGGCATCTCCCCACACATCTGCAAGCTCATGAAGATCTGCATGAATGAGGACCCAGCCAAGCGGCCCAAGTTTGACATGATCGTGCCCATCCTGGAGAAGATGCAGGACAAGTGACCCCTCCCTCTCCCCCCTGAACACTCACTGGAACCCGTGCCCTCTCCCGCTCCCCTCGGACTCACTGTGATGGTGCTGTGGTGCCTTAAACTGTAGCTTCAAGCCCTGAGTCAATCCAGCAGAACTTTTCTATACCTTTGGGTGTTCAATGTTATGTGATAAAATTGCTTCAAAAATCACAAGAACATGTTGATACTTTGCAGTGACATCATGCTGTGGGGGACTACATGTATGTCTGTGGTGGAATGTTCAACAGTCACCATGCACTGTTTTTAGGTTCACTGTGTAACTTTTTTGATCTCCATGGAGATGTTATTGCTTTGCCTGAAATGCTTCACAGTATTAACCTTGCACAGCGAGATCGATTCTTGCAATATTTGTGAGTTCACAAGTGCTTTGACCAATCAGATTCAAGTGGTCACCATGACACTCCATGTTTTCCTGATCTTTCAGCGAGAGCCGCAACAAACACTGTGGCATTTTTGGCAAAGCAATAATGTTTTCATCAGTTGCAGGTGATGAATCCTCCACATGAAAAGTTCCACAGCGTACCTTTAAACAGCCCCTTTTCAGGAGCCTGGGATCAGTCCGAGTGTTCATGGTCCTGTTTAGGTGAGAGTGACTCAAACTGTTGACTTAAAGAGTATAAGTAAGCTCACCTGTTAGTTTCAGTGACCTATTTATGGTCAGATTGTGTTAAAACAAAACTCCGATTAAAGAAAAAGAGATTCAGACAGAGCAGTACCTCTAGTTAGCGTCATCCCTGCAGGGAATTTTGATGACAATAACTGCAAAGTATCAATTACGGTTCTTGAGTGTAAAGCAGTGGAGCATGTCTGCTTGCTGTACTGCTCATTTGTCTGTGGGGAAAGTATTGAATGTTGAATGCCTTAAGATACTGTATGCAAGTACGGCAGCCTGAAACATGCCTCAAATCCAGCTTCAAGGAGCACTGTGTAGCTTTTCTGGTGGGGGTTTGCTGCCTGCTCGTCTCCCTGGGGATGTGATTGCTTTGCCTGGAATTTTCAACTGTTTTTAAGTTGTCCATCTTTGTTTATTATTATTGCTCAAAACTACACTGAACATATGTCTTCTAGTGAACAGGTCTTCTCCTCAGATACAGAACATGTTTGTTACCTTCTATAGTTTTGCAAATGCTGCTGAAATGCCCCGATGACGTTGGCTTGTGGGCGGAGCATTGGACAGAATCCTACTGCTCACTGTATGGAAGGTTCAAGTACGGCCCAAGAGAGATCGCAGGATTATTGAAACATGCAGGGATAACCTCTAAAACCTTTTTAAGTGTGATCTCTCTTTAATGCCATACTGTGGAACATTCCAATTAATGAAATATGTCTATAGTGACAATCGGGGGTGCTTCCAGCAGAAAACTTAACCAGTGCACTTTTAAATTCTTTTAAAGTAAAAATGTCATCAGATTTTTGCATGTATAGAGACTCCATTCAGCTCGTATGACTCCAACTCCCTGTTCTGTTGTCTTCATCTGTACCTCCACCAGCTTTGTGCAAAATCAAGAATGTCTAAAAAGATCATAAATGTACGTATTTATAAGGCGATTAAAGTGAAAACTACTACACTTTGGAGTTGTTTTGCTTCTTTTACATTTTTGACTAATCCTTTATTCGTAGTGAAACAAATTATGAGACAGTTAAATTATCCTTAACGATTCCAGGCAGTGACTTCAACCAAATGAACAAATGAAACTGCAGCAACCAAAGTCCAGTTGAAACATTTGGTGAGTGGATTATCTGGGCTTTAGTGGGAGCTGGGAGGAGAGGAGTGGGACAGTGGTTTGGTCTAAAGGAGAAAGTAAATCAGTAAATGACAGTGAACTGTGTCAAACAAATATGAATTAAAGTCACAACTTGGGGGGTAAAGACAAACATGGAGAAATAAATGAAAAGAACAAACTCTTTGTCATTATTGCACTGCTTCATACAAGGAAGGGAGAGCTCCACCACGCCAGCTCCAGACAAAGAGCCAACCATAGACTCTATGGACATAGCTAACCTGTCCCTATTTTGTCCATAAGTTCCTATTCCCTTGTGTAACTGCTACCCTCATGAGCTTCATTTGACTGGAGCTTAACACTCAAGGTGATGGCCTTTTTTTAGTTTAGTTGAGTATTTATTTAATGAGACAGGGACAGTGCACAATATACCTGAACCTCAACAGGAGAGATGTATTGTACCAGGTTGTAGCACCAGTGCTACTTTGCTTCTGTCGTCCCTGGGCAGGTTCATTGATTGATTGGACTTTAGTCTTTCTACAGTCTGTGGCCAGCAGGTGAGCTGGCCCCTTAAAGCCTCTAATTCACTAAACAATGGGAGGAGCCAAAGAGGGAGAAGAAGATGAGGGGAATTTGTACAATTAGTCTGTCCGCATCTCCAAACCTCAAAATGCTCTGTTCCACATTGTGATGTCATGAATTTGTAGTTTTTAAGTTCCTTTTACCTTTAGTTCAGTTGAGATTAACAAGTCCAGCACTGAAATTGTTCAGCTGATTCTAGTGAAGGTGTATGAAGTTTAAAAACACAGTGGAGCACTCCCTGTATTACTACATGACATCACAAGATGGAACAGAGTGTTTTCTGTTTGAGAGAAGAACTTTAAACTCTAACTCTAAATCTGCAGAGTTTGTGTGTTAAACATGTGTGAATGAAACAAACACAACTCCAGGTCTGTGTGTGATGAGGAAACTACACTGGAACAGTCAGAAAAAAGCAGTGAATATGAATTCAAATACAACTACACAACAACAAAGCATTAAAGTAACTCTGGTGCATTATTCATTTACTCCACTCTCTGGTGGTAAAATACTGTTGTAGCCATAGCTGTCCTGGGGCAGACTGATGGAGGTGAGGTTGCCAATCTGCACTAGTGACCCCTTCCACCACCACAACACTCACACATACCACATTCATACTATGCAGTGAGGGTGAAGTGTCTTGCCTGAAGATGCACTGACGGTTTTTGCCACTGCTGCTCCACTTTCGCACCTGAAAAAAATCTAAATGACCATTCTGAAGACCCTTTCCCCTTTGTCTCCTGCAGGTGTCCAGATGCCCTCCTCGTCCTCGTCCTGTTCTGAAACTTGACGTCCCAGAGACGCCACAGATTAAAGAGAAAGAGAAGAACAGAGCAAACAGGAGGAAAAGCAGCTGCAAGTGTGGGTCTCAACTGCTCAGTATTGCGTCTGATACCACAAGGATAATAAAAAACAGACAATAGAGATTTTCAGCATTAAATCATAGTACTTTTCTATTCCCATGTGTCTTTGTGTATGTAATCTTCAGTGGTCATATATATATATATATATATATATATATATATATATATATATATATATATATATATATATATATATATATATATATATATATATATGGCGCTCGGGGAATATGGGAGGAGTATGTAAGAGAACCCCAAAGTAATATAATTAACATAAAACCAACAACGCCAGAAACTAAAAACAAAATTTACTAAACTAAAAGGCTCACAGGTTCATTAATTGACAGAGAGACAAGTGACTTACAAAACATGAAGTAATTTATTATTGCCATAATTCATTTGTTCCTTTTGTTAGATTAACTTTAAGAGTAGACTATTCACTGTTCACATAACTGCTGATTAAAACAGATGCCACACGTTTTTTTAATTGCCTTTTGTTTAGTGCTGGTTTCTGTGCACTGATTCGACCATGGAGGCCATTTCGAGACAGAATTCTACAAACTGTTGTGGTTGACACAGGGACTTGAGGTGACCAGGCCTGGTGGAGTCTGCTGCAGTGGAAAAGGGACTGACCTTGGATTTTCAAATCAACAAACGGTCCTCCCGAGCAGTTGTCTTGCGGGGTCTGCCAGACCTGGGCTTGTCAAAAACATCTCCAGTCATTTCAGATCTTTTTCTTATTCTTTGTACTTGACGCTGAGACACATTGAAGGTGTCACCACCTCAGCAGTGGATCTGGTCTTCAGCCTCTTGATAATTAACGCTTTGGTCTCAGGGTGGATCTTAGGCATGTTGTCAGAGGTCAAGTTGCAGTTGATGTGAAGGTCTGGTGTGCTGGGGTTCTTTTTATACACAAACACTAACTGATTGATCAGTAACTGATCACAGGTGAGGCTGTAATCTAGGATTGGGTGCATCATATGACAAGGCCACAAGACTTTTGTCTTGCCAAAATCTGACCTTTCTGTGTTCATTAAATGATCAATCTTTCTTCAGTGAAGCAAATTTATTTTAGTATATTGAGCATAATTTGGGAGGGTTTTAGCTTCATATGAGACATTTCTAAAACCAATCGATTAATTTAAAGTCAGGTTATAAGCTTTTGTTTCTACAAAATGGATAAGCGACAAGACTTTTGTCAGGGACTGATATATATATATATATATATATATATATATATATATATATATATATATATATATATATATATATATATATAAGGGGCATTTCCGCTGGGAAGCAAAGAGATCAACAATGCTCACCACCTCTGGGTGAAGCCTCCATTCTCCCGGCAACGGCCCTTGTCAAGATAGGAAGTCTGCCAACATGTTCTGAACCCCCAGAATGTGTACGGTCCTCAGACTGGTAAACTGTGGTGTGCCCCAAGCCAGGATGAGTTGCACCATCCTCAGTAAGCTCTCTGATTGAGTGCCACCCTTGTGGTATAGGAGAAAAAAACACTCTGGTGTTGTCAGACGTTACCACCACATGTCGTCCTCACAGATATGGGAGAAAATGACATAGAGTAAGCTGAATGGCCATGAATTCCAACATGTTGATATGGAGCCCGCTCTGGCGTAGGGAACACAACAACATGCTCTCTGCCCCTGTCACATTGCTAAGGAACTTCACATAAATGGGTATGTCCAGAATGCCCCCTATCTGCTTGCACACACATCGCCCGTGAATCGAGAACCATTCTGAGAAAGGTGGCAACCTGTGATTGTACAAAATAAGTCTATGCCATGTTCAGCTGTAGACTGAGATGGCTCATGTGCCTGAGCACCATCTATCTATCCTGAAGGACCTGATCACTGGTGGAAGCACAGATGAGACAATCGTCCAGACAAGGGTAGAATCCTTAAACCCTGAACCTGCTGGGGGGGCAGGGCAGCGGCAATACATCTCGTGAACACATGAGGGAATAGACGGAGGCCGAATGGAAGGACCCTGAATTGACAGTGCTCCCTTTGAAAAGCAAAGCGAAGAAACCTCCAGTGTTGAGAAGCAATAGAGGCAGGCATCCTTCAAATCTATGAAAGTAAACCAATCCCCGGGAGAGATTGCCTGAAGGACCTGCCTGACACCCAACATCTTGAACAGGAGGACTTTAAAAAACATGTTTAAACCCCTGAGGTCCAAGACTGGGCACAGGTCATCAGTCTTCTTTGGTACTAGGAAATAATGAGAATAAATGTTCAGAGGATCCAGCAGGGGATCCACAGGAACTATCGCGCCTCTGTCCAGCAAGGTACAAATTTCCTGAGCCAGTGTCTATGCTTTTACTGAATAACTGTGAGTCGCAGGCGGCAGAACTGGAGTTGAAATCCTCGGGACAAAGTGGCTCAAGTTGTTCCGGGGCAAAATATCCCATGGTGGAACCACAGCTTCACCTAGTTGCCCCGTGGACCTTTGAGGGCTTGAGGGAGCAGCAACTGGGCTGGACAGATGGGGGAGGGTGGTAATCTCATTTCTGGGCCCTTGGAGCAGGCCCTCCAAAAGAGCGGTGAGGTTCAGTAAAGGAGTGGGGCGGCATTGGATTCCTCTATAAAGAAGGAGGAGGGGCAACTGGAATGGTCCAGCGAGGGGCTCGATTATGAAGCCCTGCCAACTGCTGTCTCGTGCAGTTTCAAGGCATCCAGGGCAACCGTTCTTCAGGGGGAAACTGAACATGCCTCAATGTCCGGCAACTGTCCTCCAAGAGTGGGGACTGTGCCAACCAAACCTGGCACCGAGCTTGAACTAATGTTGACAGCAGATGCCCAAGCTCATGGGACATAAGGGCGAAAGCTTGCAAGGATGCATCGAGCAGTCCTTGTGTAGGCTGGTCCACAAGAACAACCTCCCATGAAGTAGACAGGCCAAACAGCAGATGGGACAGAGAGTTTCCAATACAACCCATGTGAGCCCCATGTTGTTTGCTTTACAGAGCAGGTTGTCTGTAACGCTGCATTGCGGCCAAAGACACCGGGCATTCGTCCGTGGTGAGGCAATGGCGGGCTCTACTGCCGGCATGTGTCCCAGACCAGGCTTGTGTTGATCCTGCATTGCAGCCAATCAACTGAAATAGGCTTTGAAAATGCCGTGGTATCTGTCCAACAGGCATGAAATTCCTTTGCGGTTCCTCCCTCTGCAGAGTATGTGAATTGGGAAGCAGTACACTGCCGGTGAAAGAAGGCACTAGAAGGAGTCGTCTCAGCCTGGGGTATATCCAATTTTAAAAGTTCTGCATATCACTGCAGTGACAGACTCATCGCCCCCAGCCTGAGAACAGGTAGAGCAGAGTATGGACCCATACTCTGAGCCTTTAGAACTCAAGTCAAAACCATGTTGAAAATAAGTGTCAGAAGCAGCCACAGACATGGCATCATCACATAAAGAGGCCACATCATGTCCTTGATGGGGAGCCACCACATAGTTGGCATTCATTTGAAGGTCCTGAATTAAGGGCGACATTTGGGCCAGTTCAGATGTCAACATTACCCTTAGCAGATAACTTCCCCAGAACCCCCTTCTTGGGCTTCTTACGTGGAACACATTCCTCCCCAGTAGAATGGTGCTTGCGATCCACAGGCAGGCCAGTTGGTAAAAGGCCAGAAGGCCCTGCAGATATCCAGGAAGAGGGCTCCTCATATACAGCCAAACAGGCCAGGGGTCACATTCACAGACTGAGGCAAAATACTGCAGTTAGAACATGCATCGTCAGTGAGGGCCTCCTGCAGATGTTCCTCCCCTAGACAGGTGGGACATAGGTCATGTCCATCATCAGGCTGTAGCAGAGCCAGACAGGACTGGCAACATATGGACTCGAATATCATGGAGGCGTACAGCAGTCCGATATAAACTAGAAGTCCAGTAGTCTATACGCTAGAGTCGTGTCGAGCAGAAAACCGATGAGGGTGAGGTCAAGCAGGAAACACCACTAGTATCCTGCAAACAACACCATGCTCTGAATTGGGTAGTTCACAATAGTGTCAGTTTAAGTAGAAAAATGCCACTTGTGACCCACTTCACGCCAGTCAAATGGCACTAAACAACAATCACAAAGAATAAACCGAACACGGCTATACAGCGACAGTAGCAACCCAACTAAAGAAGTGAACGAGCTGAATATGGCTACATAACAAACTGAAGGAAACTACCCAAATGCAGTAAAATCCAAAGAAACAATTCATTAAAGTCCAGTGGAAAACTAAAAACAAGCTGAAAGCAGCTATGTTAAAACCGCAAACGTAACTCTATCGAGCATGTAGCAATGGCAAAACTAATGCAAAGAACAGTTACAGAAAACCAGTAGGCTGATCCATGACTTGTTGCAGCTCCAGGAGGGCGAGGGAACTCACATCATCGACTGTGGACCAGTCATGGGGCAAAAGGCAACAAGCAGCGACGAAACAAAGTGGTAATAGTTAAAGTTCTTGCAAACACATCCACCATGTAACCTGCGTGTGAGTAGCTGAAAAGGGACTGAGCTTCTGGTGCCACGTGATTCATCCGAGCCACTGGAGGTCAAAGGTGACTTTGTTGTTATTAAATTGTTGATGTGCGGATGCGCAGCACTGCCTCTGGCAGTCAGTAGGGATGAATTCTCTTTCCTCTCCTTCTCAATTCTCTTTCCTTGCTTCCTTCTCCTTGATTCCTCTCTTCCATTCTGCAGGAAATGGGTGAGGAAGTGCCACCCACAGTGGAAGGCGCCCAGGAAGCATCCGGAACAGATGCCCGAGCCATCTCAACTGGCTCCTCTCAACATAGAGGAGCAGCGGCTCTACTCCGAGCTCCTCCCATGTGACTGAGCTCCTCACCCTATCTCTAAGGGAGCACCCAGTCACCTTGCGGAGGAAAAAATTTCAACCGCTTGTATCCGCGATCTCGTCCTCGGTAAATCAAGAGCTTCGCCTTTCAGCTCAGCTCCCTCTTCACCACAACAGTCTGATACAGAGACCGCATTTCACTGCAGACGTTGGCACTCGATTTGTCCTCCCCTCACTCATGAACAAGTACCACCTGAGATTACTTGAACTCAATCCATTATTGATGAATTTGCAATGTATAATGTACACCAGACCACCTGCTCATAAGAGATGTTTGCTGCCCTGGAGTGGTTTGGAATGCCACCTTTTTCTGGTTGAGAACCATGGCCTTGTATTCTTGGAAAAGTATTGTGACTAACTGATTCCTCATCCCAGCTGCTTCACACTTGGCTGCAAACCGCCCAATGCACATGTGTATGTATATATGGTCCTGGTTTGTATAAAGCCAACATGGACAACATCATCCGCAAAAAAACAGCAGAGATGAGATCCTGTGGTCCCCAAACCGGACCCCCTCCGGCCCCTGACTGCACCTAGAAATTCTGTCCATAAAAACAATGAACAGAACCGGTGACAAAGGGCAGCCCTGGCGGAGTCCAACATGCACCAGGAACAGGTCTGACTTACTGCCGGCAATGCGAACACAGCTCCTGCTCCGGTCATACAGGGACCGGACAGCCCTTAGCAAAGGGCCCCGGACCCCATACTCCCAGAGCACCCCCCACAGGACACCACGAGGGACACGGTCAAACGCCTTCTCCAGATCCACAAACTCTTGTGGAATGGTTGGGCAAACTCCCATGAGCCCTCTAGCACCCGATGGAGAGTGTAGAGCTGGTCCAGTGTTCCACGGCCAGGACCAAAACCACACTGCTCCTCCTGAATCCGAGGTTCAACTATCGGCCGGATTCTCCTCTCCAGTACCCTGGCATAGACCTTACCGGGAAGGCTGAGGAGTGTGATTTCCCTGTAATTGGAACACACCCTCTGGGCCCCCTTCTTATACAGAGGGACCACCACCCCGTTCTGCCAGTCCAGAGGTACTGTCCCTGACCGCTATGCGATGTTGAAGAGGCGTGTCAGCCAAGACAGCCCCGGAACATCCAGAGACTTAAAGATACTCAGGACAGATTTCAAGAGCTTGCCAAACACCTCAGTGACTTCTGCCAGGGTGTTGGACGAGTCCGCCTCCGAGTCCCTAGTCTCGGCTTCCTCCTCGGAAGAGGACGGTGGGATTAAGGAGATCCTCAAAGTATTCCTTCAGTGCCGGACAACGTCCCCATTTCGAGATCAACAGCTCTCCCCCCACCTGAGGAGTCGGACGGTTTGCCAGAATTTCTAAAAGGCCGTCCGATAGTCCTCCTGCATGGTCTCCCCAAACTCCTCCCAGCTCCCAGAGTTTTTGCCTCCGCAACTGCACAGGCTGCAGCACGCTTGGCCTGCCGGTACCCATCAGCTGCCTCAGGAGTCCCACGAGCCAACAAGGCCTGATAGGACTCCTTCTTCAGCTTGACGGCATCCCTTACTTCCGGTGTCCACCACTGGGTTCGGGGATTGCCGCTGCAACAGGCACCACACACCTTACGCCCACAGCTCCGAGCGGCCGCATCGACAATAGAGGCTGAGAGCGAAGCCCACTCAGACTCCATGTCCCCAGCCTCCCCCGGAATCTGTGAGAAGCCCTCCTGGAGGTGAGAGTTGAAAGTCCCTCTGATTCAAAGAACACTACAGTCAGATTTTATTCTTATTCAAAAATGGTTCACCAGTAACAAACTTTTACTTAATATGAAGAAATCATATCATATGTTATTTAACTTTATTGATGGAACCCCAATGGTAAAAGTTGACCAATTTAAATATCCTGGTCTTGTTTTAGATTTTCAACTTAGTTTTAACTAACATATAGATTTAGTTATAAAGAAAGATTCTAACCAGCTGAGGGCACTATACTGAAACATTAACTACTTTACTTTATCTGTCAGAAAAATAATTGCCTCACAATTACTTCTACCAATACTCGACTACGCAGACAAAATTTATCAGAACAGCTCAGCGTCTAACCTTCGACTGTTAGATGTCATTTATAATAGTATATGGAGGTTTGTATAAAGTTGTCTTTATAGAACACACCACTGTCAAATGTATTCATTACTCTGGCTCTCTCTTACCCAGAAGACAGCTACAGTTTGTGTTTGTGTACTAGTTTGTGTTTAAATGTTATTACTCAGAGTTCCCACCGTACTTAAAAGAGTTTCTGATTCCATTTAGATCAGCATATCATCTACAACACTGAACAACTATTTTTTTATGTTCCTATGATTAAAAAAAATAATTTAGCCGCAGAACATTTATGTTATTAGGTTCTTTTTTTCAGACCCAGACGCACAGCATTTAACTTCCAAGCTCTTACTTACTTACTTTTTTCCATTAATTTACAAATATAGGTGTGGTGATGATCAAATCAGAAAAATGTATAAGGATCCTGTATTGTATAGTGTGAATGCTGTCTCTGTGTTGTGGTTGTGTGAATGTTGTCTTTGTGTTGTGTTTGTCTTTTATTCTGTTGTTTTGGGGGTTTTTTTGAGTTGTTTTTTTTTAACTGTATGAGCGACATTCCAATCATGTAGTAGCTTTGTGGTCCGATGTTCTTCTTGTGCCATTAGTGAAGTACTGCGCGTGTCAGTGTCAAAGTAACCTGTAAGAAAATTGGAATTACAATCAATAATTAAATTATTTATTATAATACAATATATAATATAATTATAATCAATTGAAAAGACACACACTGCCCCTCATGCACCCTTCTCAACTTTTTCACCCCGACCTTTTCTTATGCCTCATACGTAGAAGGGGTTGAGAAAGGAAACAGTGGTTTCAAAGTTGGCATGTGAAGAAAGAAGAAGTGGTTTCAAAGTAGGCGTGTTAAGAAAAGAAGAAGTGGTTTCAAAATTTCTTTAGAATGATAATTTTTCATTTGTCGTGTAGCATATCAGAGAGCTCACTTCAAGATGAATTGTTCTTATAACATTACTGTGCTGAGCTCTGTCCTCCCTCCAGTCCTGGGTGTGGCGTTCACTTTGGGAGCTGTGGGGAACGCCTTTGCTCTGTGGATCTTCTGCTTCCACCTGAGGCCCTGGAGGAGCAGCACTGTCCTGCTCTTCAGCCTGGCTCTGGCCGATGTTCTGCTCCTCGTGGCCTTACCGTTCCGAATCAGTTACTACAGCTCCAACTTTGAGTGGAAATTTGGAAACACTTTTTGCAGCATCTGTTACTTACTTGCAAGTATGAATCGCACAGGAAGTACATTGTTTCTAATCGTGATTGCGTTGGACAGATACATGCATGTGGTTCATCCTCATAACCCCGTTAACTTTATGAGTGTCTCCAAATCTGTGTGTGGGGCTGTGATTCTCTGGCTCCTGACAGTCATGGTGAGCACCTTCTTCACTCTATACAAATCCAAAAAGAGCTACTGTGGAGACTTCAGAAGCCGGTGTGAGTGGAACACGGCCATATCTGGGCATAGACTGGCATATCTGTTGGCCTTCTATGTGCCTTTCCTGGTGATTCTCTTCTCTACTACGAGTATCGTCCAACACCTGCGGAGAAGACGGATCGCCCAACACGCCCAAGTGAAAAAGGCATTGTTGGTCCTGATATCAATAATCATTCTCTTTGTCGTCTGCTTTCTCCCAAGTAACATCACCCAGCTGGTGATTTGGTCTAAGGTGAGAACCACAGCAATGTGGGGCTGTGCAGAAATGCAACAGATCACAATAATCTATACTTTGACTGCAAGCTTGACCTACCTGAACAGTGCTATGGATCCAGTTGTGTACTTCTTTTCCAGCACAGACTTCAGGAACAAATGCAAGAGCATGTTAGGTCTAAAGCCGTCCTTGGATTCAACTGAACGGGGAGAGGAATCTACACAGCCAGAGTTTAAATCTGTGCAAACATGTTCTGAAATGTGATTGTTGTATTACTTAGTCAGTTCTTATATGTCAGTCTTTTTGACTATTCTTCTGACCTTTGGACAGAATCTTATTTAAACTAAAGTGTAAATCCATTCAGCTTTAAGAGGCTTTTTAGTCTTTTGTCTTGCCTAAGAGAACGCACACAGGAGAGAGACCATACAGCTGTTCAGTCTGTAATAAAAGGTTTTACTCAAACTCATCAGAAAAGATGAGAAGAGAAGTCACAGAGAAGAGAAATAAACATTAAACATTTTTAGGGTTTCGGGGTGGTCCTTGGCATGGCATCTGGTGGAGCAGTGGCCCTGTGAACGAGCTGCTGCTTTGTTTTTGTTTCTGTTTGTTTTGTTTTTAAGGACAAAGTTTATCTTACAGTTGCTTTTGTCAAGTGCTCAATTCAAGGTTACTGATGTGAACGCCCTATTGTCTACTCTTAAATGTATCCAACAAAATACACAAATAAATTATGGTAATGATAAATTATTCAAAGGTTTTGTCTTTATCTGTCAATTAACAAACCTATGAGCCTTATTAATTTTAGTGTTCGTTTCTGGGCTATGCCCAGTGGTGTTGTTGGTTCATTTAAATATACGCCACATATGGACAAATGAGACTTCTATCTGTCAGTTTGGGGGTATGGAACATTATTTCTGTTAGAGCAGGTGATCTGCTGGAGACACAGAGCTCATCTCATCAAAAACTGCATAAACTATTTTAAGTTTATATTATTGTATTTTTCATGTTAGCATTCTTTGTTCCAAATTTCACAACGGTGTGACACTGTATGTGACAATAGCAGCACTTTTAACACACTCTTATCATTTCACATAAGGGCTTTGGGTCCTGAGACCGAATGGGGCCGAGTTGAAACAAAAGACCCCAGACCATGTCCATATGTATTTCCCTCATCTGTGAGAATTTATTGAGTTTAGCATGACTCAGTTTAGCATGACTCAGCAGAAATCCCATAGGGATTACATTACAATGGCAATGTCATCACTTACTTACAGGAAGTAATCAACTTCCTTTGTGTACAGAGCCTATTTCCAATGTCAAACCCGAACATTTAAAGTGCATGACAGGTGACAGGTTGTTTCTATCAATTAGACTATTTCGTTTGGCACGTCTGGTAGAAAATGTGGTAAATATATGATAGTTTTATATCATTCAAGAGGCAGTCTCATATGGGAACTTTAAAATGTACTAGTCTAGTTTTAGTGCTGTGCTCTAAAAAAGAATCCATCTATGTCTTCAATACACACGCAACAAAACATTCTGTCAGTTTAAGCATTCAATTAACAAAATAAAGGGACCTATATTTTCATCTGTCAAATCTTTAGAACAGTATGTTTACCAAAACTTAAAAATTACATCTGCCACATCTGCTGCCCATGTCCAACCAGAAAGTTACATTTATAAACCAGGTACTTAATCTAGGGAAAACTGAACTGATGAATGAGTAATCTAACCAGTCATATACACTTATATGTTAAGGTGGTCTTCACTGTGCTCTGCATTTTACCCATTCATTTTACCCTGCTTCTGCAAGCTGCCTCTGTTTGAAAGTGTCACAACCATGTCCTTTGCTAATGTTGACTTCTAAACAGAAGCTCTCACACCATGATGTGAACTCCTCCAGAGCAGGACCATAACACACATATGGAGCAGAGAACAAAGACAGGATCTTTAGCAAACTTAACCAAATAACTCTATAATTGTCAGTATAAGATGTACAAAGGGGTGATAAAACACACCCCTGCGGGAAGCCTGTAGATATGTGAGCAACACTCTACAAAATATTAGTGAGGAAACTGCTGATTCAGAAAGTGAGCTGATGCTCCAGATGGAAGAGTGTGGACAAGAGAGTTGCAGTTGCTTTTGCTATAACCTTTACTCTGTGCATTTCAGTTGCTTTTGTGTCTCAGTCAAAAGTCTCAGCGCAGGTTAAAAGGAGGATTGGTCAGGTAGGGTCAGCAGATTCTACAAAAAGTGTCCCTCCTCTGTGTCCTGCACCATCACAGCAGTGTCCAGGGGGAACCAGGTGAACACAACAGTAAAGGTCTTATTCTTACTATGCTTTGGTATTTCGGTTGGTGATTAAATGATCCTTTCCCTCAATGTTTCCTCTGGAAGATCTTCTGCCATGCTGCCACATATGGTGTAAAAAGCCTGTAGCACATCCATAGCCAGCCTCTCGCACAGTCTCCATGGACACGCAAAGATAAAGTTATGCACTTTATGTTATTGCCACAGTTGCACAAGAGTTTTAGAGGCTGCTCTCATGAATGCTTAGATTGGGAAGTGGCATGACTGCGTAGCTTTCTTAGTTCCTCTTTCTTATCATACTTTTGCTTTTATTAGAAGGTGGGGAGAACAGGCGTGTGAAGAAGGACGCAGTGGTTTTAAAGTTTCTTCTTAATTATATTTTTCGTTTATCCTGTAGCATAGAGAGCTCATTTCAAGATGAATTGTTCTTATAACATTACTGTGCTGAGCTCTGTCCTCCCTCCAGTCCTGGGTGTGGCGTTCACTTTGGGAGCTGTGGGGAACGCCTTTGCTCTGTGGATCTTCTGCTTCCACCTGAGGCCCTGGAGGAGCAGCACTGTCCTGCTCTTCAGCCTGGCTCTGGCCGATGTTCTGCTCCTCGTGGCCTTACCGTTCCGAATCAGTTACTACAGCTCCAACTTTGAGTGGAAATTTGGAAACACTTTTTGCAGCATCTGCCACTTCCTTGTAAGTACGAATCGCACTGGGAGTACATTGTTTCTAATCGTGATTGCGTTGGACAGATACATGCGTGTGGTTCATCCTCATCACCCTGTTAACTTTATGAGTGTCTCCAAATCTGTGTGTGGGGCTGTGATTCTCTGGCTCCTGACAGTCATGTTGGGCGCCTTCTTCACTCTATACAAATCCAACAAGGGCTACTGTGGAGACTTCAGAAGCCAATGTGAGCGGAACCAGACCATGTCCGGGCATAGACTGGCATATCTGTTGGCCTTCTATGTGCCTTTCCTGGTGATTCTCTTCTCTACTACGAGTATCGTCCAACACCTGCGGAGAAGACGGATCGCCCAACACACCCAAGTGAAAAAGGCATTGTTGGTCCTGATATCAATAATCATTCTCTTTGTCGTCTGCTTTCTCCCAAGTAACATCACCCAACTGGTGATTTGGTCTAAGGTGAGAACTATGGCAACATGGGGCTGTGCAGAAATGGAACAGATGACAATAATCTATACTCTGACTGTGAGCTTGACCTACCTGAACAGTGCTATGGATCCAGTGGTTTATTTCTTTTCCAGCTCAGAGTTTAGGAGCAGGTGCAGGAGAGCATTGGGTCTAAAGCCGTCCTTGGATTCAACTGAAGGTGGAGAAGCATCAACACAGCCAGAGAGCCAGTAGAACCCTGAAGTTTAGATTTTCTGACATGTTCTGAAATGTGATTGTTGTATTACTTTGTTAGTTCATATATGTCAGTGTTTTTGACCATTCTTCTGACATTTCTTATAAACTTTGGACAGAATCTTATTATTAAAACTAAATTGTAAATCCATTCAACTGTAAGTGGCATTTTAGTCTTTTGTCTTGCCTAAGAGAACGCACACAGGAGAGAGACCTTACAGCTGTTCAGTCTGTAATAAAAGGTTTTACTCAAACTCATCAGAAAAGATGAGAAGTCACAGAGAAATAAACATTAAAGCCATCTCACAGATGGGTCGTTGTCAGTTACATTTACTCAGTTTCATTTTCTTGAGTCACTTTTTAAAGAAATTTCAGAGTGCTTTTTTAACTGACTGCACACCTCTTATGATTTTTTGGGTTGTGTTCATGTGATGTTACAACATTCTGAAGAGCCTGATGCTGAAAATAGAAATGAAATTCTGTGAGAGAGAATTTCTTTCTAAAGATGAAAAATGTGAATGTTTGACCTGGTTTGTGGTTAATATCTCTATCCACGTGAAACAAAAATGACCACAATAAAGAGAACAACCAACAATTTTGTATCATTATGTAAAGAGCTTGGCATAATAAGTGATGGTAACTTAATGAAAGAAACAAGTCTGCTGACACCCTCGTTAGTAAACCACAGTGCCCAATGGGAGCTGAGGTGACTGTAAAAATGATCTCACTGGATATGGATAGCTCCACATCACGCTAGCAAGTAGCTGATTTTTATTTATTTTTTTTCACCTGTATTAAAATGAATACTGCCAAATCCTTCGTGTAGCACTGATTATAAAAATAAAATTGGAGAACAAAGGAAGTACAGAGCAGTGGGTGTGTGCTCATGGGGGTGAAAACAGGGCTAGAGTAAAGGCATTTGAATACAGGAGAATAAACTAATTACTCAAACATGCACAAATCACTCTGAATAGAAGTGAGAATACAGAATTACCTCTACACATGTCATATCTGCTGTCCATGCCCAACCAAAAAGTAAGATTATAAACTTCACTCCAAAAAATAAATAAATAAATAAATAATAATTATTACAATACATACATACATACATACATACACATACACCACATACATACATATGTACATACATACATACATACACATACATACATACATACATACATACATACATACATACATACATACATACATACACACATACACATACATACATACATACATACATACATACATACATACACACATACACCACATACATACATACATACATACATACATACACACATACACACATACATACATACATACATACATACATACATACATACATACATACATACATACATACATACATACACATACATACATACATACGTACATACATACATTTATCTACACTAATTCATTGCACACTGCCCCCTGAAAAACAGCCAACACAGGTGAGGATGCACATGAAAACTTTCGTCCTCCATTTGGTTTGGTTTGAAGGATTATGCTGCAATCATGTGATTTCAGAAACTTGTAAATGCTGCTTCCAGTGACAAACTAACCCTAAGCTCCTATGTTTGATGAAAAAAAAAAAAAAAAACAGTTCAAAAATAGTTCAGAGATACTGTAACATTTAACGGGGTTTAAATAATGCATCATGCATGTGTAACTATAACTAAATCTATATAGAGGTATTCAAAGGGCCTCTGTGTATTTGTCTCCCCTCACTTAAAGCAGTGATATAATAATGCCAGAGGACTTACCCAGACACTCCAGTCTCTCTTCCAGGTCAGTTCTTGTGTGAATAAGTCAAAGGTAACTCCTCAGCAGTGTTGGACACCTTCACTTCCAGCCTTTATATTCCAGCATAAATATTGTTCCAATTGCTCAGATTTTAAATTTGAGTCCCCATAACAATATATATCCACAAGCTTGGAAAATAGCAATAGCAAATAACAATTTTACCATTACCAAAGAGTGCAAGTGTTAGGGAATCACTGGTCGGACCCAAATGTGCAGAAGGAAAAAAGGTATTTATTTAACACAAATAGTCTTGGCGGGGGAATAAATTCCAGGGGAGGCAGGACGGGTCCGGGTTGGCTGCAGATGGGAGGTCGGTGGAGATGGAGGCTGACTGGAGACTTACAGAAACAGGAGGGTACGGGATGAGGCTGGCTCCAGATGAAGTGCTGGGGAATAGGACAAAAGAAACAGGTAAACATCAAAAAGTCTTTGGAGTTCTCAAAAAATCTTAAAAAGCCTGAGTTGATCACCACAGGGATGACGGAACGATCTGGCACTGGAGAGCAGGTCAGCAGGTCTTTTATTGTAGGAGATGATTGCTAGATGAGGATCAGGAGTGGAGCTCAGCAGGTGCATGATTGGGGCCCGCCCAGGAAAAGCCAAACAAGGTAAGTGGAAACAGGGAGCAGGGAAAGGAGGGGTAGGAGGAGCAGGGAGAACCCTCACAGTACCCCCCCCTCAACGGGCGCCTCCTGGCGCACCACCAGGCTGATCAGAGTGAGCGCGGTGAAACTCCTTCAACATGGTAGAGTCCAGGATCAGGGCACGACTAACCCATGACCGCTCCTCGGGACCGTACCCTTCCCAGTCGACCAAGTACTGGAGCCCACGTCCACGACGACGGACATCCAAAATCCGCCTCACAGTATAAGCCGGGTGACCATCAACCAACCGGGGGGGTGGAGGGGGCTTGGAAGGAGGGCACAGAATACTAGAAAGCACCGGTTTAATTTGGGACACGTGGAAGGTAGGGTGAACACGTAGCGCTTGTGGAAGTCTAAGGCGAACGGAAACAGGATTAATCACCCTTTCGATTTCAAATGGCCCAATGAAGCGGGGCGACAGTTTCTTGGATTCAGTCTTTAAAGGGATATGTTTTGAAGATAACCAGACTTTCTGACCTGGGGTGTATTTTGGTGCTGGGCGGCGATGACGGTCAGCCAAGGACTTAGTTTGAAATGATGTTTGCAACAGGGCCTTCCTGGTCTCCTTCCAGATCTTACGACACCTCCGCATGTGGGCTTGGATGGAGGGTACAGCAACTTCAATTTCATCCATGGACAGGAGAGGAGGTTGATAGCCAATAGAGCACTGAAAAGGGGAGAGACCAGTAGCAGAGGAGGTTAACGAGTTATGTGCATACTCAACCCAAGGTAAGTGTGAACTCCAGGACGCAGGGTTGTGACTGGCCACGCAACGAAGAGCAGATTCCAGGTCTTGATTGGTCCTTTCGGTCTGACCATTAGTCTGTGGATGGAAACCAGACGAGAGGCTGACGGTGGTACCTAGAGACTGGCAAAAAGCTTTCCAAACCTGGGAGATGAATTGGGGGCCCCGGTCGGAAACAATGTCGGTAGGGATGCCGTGTAGACGGAATACATTTTGTACCATGATGTCGGCTGTCTCTCGAGCTGAGGGCAATTTGGGGAGGGCCACAAAATGAGCTGCTTTGGAAAATCTGTCTACGATGGTCAAGATGACTGATTGACCGTTCGAGAGGGGTAGACCAGTTACAAAATCCACTGCGATATGGGACCAGGGACGATTAGCAATAGGTAGAGGCCTGAGGTGACCAGAAGAGGGTGTGTGAGATGATTTATTCTGGGAACATACAGTGCAGGCCGATACAAAACTGCGAGTATCAGCATCCATAGTTGGCCACCAAAAATGACGCCTGAGACTTGACAAGGTGCGCCTTACCCCCGGATGACAGGCAAAAAAGGAGTTATGGGACCACTGCAAGACCTCGCTGCGTACAGCAGATGGTACATAGAGTCTGTTGGGTGGTCCACCTCCTGGATCTGGCTCTGCCTCCTGCGCCTTTTTCACATTGGCTTCAACCTGCCAACAGAGGGCTCCAAGAACGCAATTAACAGGCAGAATGGTTTCCGGATCAGAGTGTTCAGACGGGTCAAACTGGCGAGACAGAGCATCGGGTTTCACATTCTTAGAACCAGGGCGGTACGTAATTGTGAAGTTGAATCTTCCAAAGAACAGAGCCCACCTGGCCTGGCGTGAATTTAGCCTCTTAGCGGACTGGATGTAGGCTAGGTTCTTGTGATCAGTCCATACGACAAAGGGTTGCTCTGCTCCTTCCAGCCAGTGCCTCCACTCCTCAAGTGCTAGTTTAACAGCAAGGAGTTCTCTGTTGCCCACATCATAGTTACACTCAGCAGGGGCTAGCCGCCTAGAAAAGAAAGCACAGGGGTGAAGACGAGAATCTGAGTCAGAGCGTTGGGAGAGAACAGCTCCAACTCCCACATTAGAGGCATCAACCTCAACAATAAACTGTTTAGATGGGTCGGGGTGAATAAGGACAGGTGCTGTAGTGAAAAGTCCTTTAAGCTTGTTGAAAGCACCCTCTGCCTCAGGAGTCCATTGGAAAGGAAGCTTTGCAGAGGTTAGACGGGTGAGAGGAAGTGCGACCTTGCTGTAATCCCGAATGAATCGCCTATAAAAGTTAGCAAAGCCAAGGAACCTTTGTAGTTGTTTTCTATTACAAGGAGGAGGCCATTCAGAGACAGCCTGGATCTTCTTTGGGTCTGCTTTGACTTGTCCACTTTCAATTATGAAACCCAAAAAAGAGACAGAACTGGCATGGAATTCACACTTCTCACCCTTCACGAACAGTTTATTTTCCAGAAGCCTTTGCAGGACAAGGCGGACATGTTGGCGATGTTCAGATGGGTCTCTGGAAAATATTAGAATATCGTCCAGGTAGACAAAAACAAAGCGATTGAGGAAGTCCCGAAGGACATCATTTACCAAAGCTTGAAACACGGCAGGTGCGTTTGTGAGTCCAAATGGCATGACACAGTATTCAAAGTGCCCCAGAGGTGTGTTAAATGCAGTCTTCCATTCATCGCCCTCTCTGATACGGACAAGATGATATGCATTACGTAAATCCAGTTTTGTGAAAATCGTGGCTCCCTGTAAAGGGTCAAAGGCAGAAGAGATGAGAGGCAATGGATATTTGTTTTTCACAGTGATATTGTTCAAACCTCTGTAATCGATACACGGTCGTAAAGTCTGATCTTTCTTAGCAACAAAAAAGAAGCCGGCCCCCACAGGAGATGAAGATGGACGAATAATACCTGAAGCTAGAGAGTCCCTGATGTAAGTTTCCATGGCCTCTCTTTCTGGTCGAGACAGGTTGTACAAGCGAGCAGGTGGAAGATGAGCTCCAGGAAGAAGGTCTATGGCACAGTCGTAGGGCCTGTGTGGTGGTAAGGATAGCGCTTTCTTCTTACTGAAGACTTCCCCTAGGTCATGATATTCTGGTGGAACATAGGTTAAATCCGGAGTTGACACAGGCAGTTTGGTTTTAGTCTCTTCTGACAGAGGGAGTGCTGACTGCAAACAAGACTGGTGACAAAATGAGCTCCAGCTGACAATCTTATTAAGAGACCAGTCTATCACAGGATTATGGATCTTTAGCCAGGAGTAGCCCAACACTATTGGAGTCAGAGGAGCAGAGAAAACAAAGAAGCGTGTCACTTCGTGATGGTTACCAGACAGAATCAAGTGGAGGGGTACAGTGTGGTGAGTAATCTTAGCTAGAACAGTACCATTCAAAGCACTGACCTGGATAGGCTCTGGAAGAGGCTCAATGGAGATCCCTGCCTGCAATATCAAATCTGAGTCCATAAAGTTTTGTTCTGCCCCAGAGTCCAGTAGTGCTTGAAGGGGAAGTGACTGGTTATGGAGACACAGGGTTGCAGGTAACAGGAGTCTGGGTTGGTCAGTGGGGTTTTTAGAAACCTCGCCCATCAGTACCCCCATTACTGATGAGCGGGCTCTTTTGGTCGGACAGGACAATGAAAGAGAAAATGGCCACCTTTACCGCAGTACAAGCACTCGCCAGCCTGGATTCTCCGTGACCGCTCCTGGACAGTCAACTTGGCCCGGCCAATTTGCATAGGAATCTCTGGGGATAGTGAAGCAGGGGGCAGAGCAGGAAAATTACCAGTCTGACTTAGGGCTGGAGGTGAGGAGTGAGGCACGGAGGATGTAACCCGAGGTATTCTCTCTCGTTTTCGCTCGCGCAGCCTGTTGTCAATACGAATAGACAGGGAGATTAATTCCTCCAGAGAGACGGGATCATCACGGACTGAAAGTTCATCCTTTAAAGTGTCGCTTAACCCTCGCCAAAATACTCCCTTTAAGGCTGTTTCATTCCACCCCACCCCGATTCCTCAGCCAAGATCCGAAACTGAATGGAGTAGTCTGCCACACTTTTGTTTCCCTGGTGGAGATCTAGAAGCCCCTTGGCAGCATTCGCCTCACAATCAGGGTGTGCAAAAACTTTTTTAAAGTCTGCTAAAAATTCAGGAAAACTGATACTTTCAATGCCCCTACCACCCAACATAGCCTCGGCCCAGTCAAGGGCTCTTCCACGTAACAACCCCGTAATAAAAGCTACCTTGGAATAGTCAGTCGAAAATGTCAAATGCTGGCAGGTGAAAACAGTCATACACTGCAAGAGAAAGCCTTTACTTTTACCCAGGTCCCCATTGTATGGCTCTGGATGAGGAACTGGAGTTTCACGGAGAGGGTGTACAGCGGAGGCACCGGTAGAGGCACCGGCAGAGGCAGCAGGGGCAGCAGCAGAAGTGGGATTACTGGGTTGAGAGTACTGCTGGGCAGAGAGTTGATTAGAAAGGTGCTCCACCAACCTGGTCAAATTTGAGACTTGGAGTCCAATATTTAGATTTGATTCTCTCAACTCCTGTAGTGATTTGTGGTGCTGGCCAAGTAAATTTCCTTGGGTGGCAATGATATTTTCCAAGTCGTTGGGTTCTGCTGGGTCCATTGTTTTGGCCAGATCGTTCTGTTAGGGAATCACTGGTCGGACCCAAATGTGCAGAAGGAAAAAAGGTATTTATTTAACACAAATAGTCTTGGCGGGGGAATAAATTCCAGGGGAGGCAGGACGGGTCCGGGTTGGCTGCAGATGGGAGGTCGGTGGAGATGGAGGCTGACTGGAGACTTACAGAAACAGGAGGGTACGGGATGAGGCTGGCTCCAAATGAAGTGCTGGGGAATAGGACAAAAGAAACAGGTAAACATCAAAAAGGTCTTTGGAATTCTCAAAAAAATCTTAAAAAGCCTGAGTAGTTCACCACAGGGAATGACGGAACGATCTGGCACTGGAGAGCAGGTCAGCAGGTCTTTTATTGTAGGAGATGATTGCTAGATGAGGATCAGGAGTGGAGCTCAGCAGGTGCATGATTGGGGCCCGCCCAGGAAAAGCCAAACAAGGTAAGTGGAAACAGGGAGCAGGGAAAGGAGGGGTAGGAGGAGCAGGGAGAACCCTCACAGCAAGTGCACCCTTCGGTGGGCCTAATAGTAGAGCAATTAGTTTGCTGCCTACTCTGAGCAAAAGTATGGGGAGGATAGTCTTTGAACAAATTCAGAATACATTTTCAGACAATAACTTCAATTATGTCTTTCAGCATGCTTACAGAAGTGGCCATTCGACTATGAAGAGCATGGCTCAAATGATGAGCTTTTGATCTTATTGACCACAACCTTGTGTTGATAAAAATGTAGTGTTATGGGTTCAGTTCAGCAGAATCAGTTTGACTTCAGTTATCTAGAAAACAGGAAACAGACTTTTTTTAATAGAAGTTTTTTCAGATGAAAGAGATGTTTTCTGTGGTGTACCACAGGGAAGCTATCTAGGTCCACCTCTGTTTTCTATATACACAAATGAGTTGTCATTGGTGCTACAAAATCCTAAAATAGCCATGTATGCTGATGTATCCTGGACTAAACACATCAGTGCTGTGGTGCGTGGGATTAGCAGGACCCTCGCAATGGTTAGAAGATGTTCCCATGTTATCTTTGAACATAGTTGTAAATGTCATAAAAACATTTACACTTTCAGAGTTAGATTACTGTGAGATTTGGTCATGTGCTGCTGTGTCGCACATAAAGGATCTGCAAATGTAAACTGGATGCATTCTGTGTTGTCCTGGTTAAAGGTAAAAGAGAGATTTAAAGCTTCCCTGAACCAAATGTGCTTCATCAAGAGCTCTGCTTTAGTTCAGATGGCACCAGTATGAAACCAAACATGGCACAGAGGGCAGATGCAAATTACCTAAAGCAAAAAAACGAGAAAAAAAAAAACATGGAAGAAGCAGTGTAAAATACAAATCAATGTCTGCTTGGTATAATCTACCAAGAGATATTATTTTTTGCAAATACTAAATGTAATTTAAAGTTCTCCTGAAAAGTCATCTGGTTTATGCTGATCTATTGTGTTGCAGTTGCAGTGAGTGACGTGTCTCTTTTGAGCTGAGGTAACATCAGTGTGAACTGGGTCCAGTGTGTGTTTGGTTTATTTATTATTTGGTTAAATTAGTAGGAAATACAGTAGAATACAGTAGAAAGCAGAACCTAAACCAAAGTGACTGTTTTTTTCACAGTTTACCCAGACTAGACAAACTTTATTGATGGGTTTCATTAGAAACAGCAAGGCTAATTTGGCAGTGTGGGAGTAGTTTCACTTTTGTAGTAAACTGCACAAATCAAATGTATTTATCTAGAATCAGGGGTTGAGCTCCACATTCTGGGCTCTGGTACAAATCATCGTAGTGAGCCCAAACTACATCTTGTCTGATGAAAAATGCACTTCACACTTTGTGAGGGGCTACAGTCCACCGCCCCTGTCTGGAATATGAAATTATTTGTTACATAAAAATACAGCCATAAAACACTCTTCTGAATGATGAAATGGTGATTTGACATTAGGTTGTATTAGTTTGTATGGGGTTGCAGATCCTAACAGCAAATAAAATATAAAAGAAAATACATAAAGCTGTTTTAAAGCATCAGTGCAATGTGACTTCCTGACTCGACCCAGGAAGGTCTCTGCAGGTTTCTGCACTGCCCCCTGTGGCTCAGAGATTAAAGTGTCTCTGCTTGACACAAGTGTCTCCATGGCTGTGACATGTTAGTGTCAAATGAACCATCTCACACTCTGAGGAGCTCAGGGACCGGCCTCCTGCTGGTGCCCAGAGTCACGACTACACACGGGGAGTCAGAGTTTGAGATTCATGCAGCTAAAACCTGGAACAGTCTCCCTGAACATGAGAGACAGCTCAGAACAGTTCTGTTGAGCTGCATATGAGTGAAAGGTTTTCATTCTACTCTCTCTTTTTTATAATGTTTATTTATGTTTTGATTTGACACTTTGAATTATTTTGTGTATGAATTGTGCTGTACAAATAAACTTGCCTTGTTGATGCCAATGAACATTGGACTTTTTTTGCTCATTAATTAAAAAAAAAATTGACAGAGGAAAAACAGCTCATTTCACACAAGTCCCTTCGTTGTCTCCTTTGACCTGCACCAACCTCAAGAGCAGCCAACCACTCCACTGACATGGGAATGGGAAACTATTCTGTTTACTTTCAAACACTGGAGATACATTCACCTTAAACTAAGCACACTGACAGCTGTCTTTACATTACAGTGGATAACAAGTATAAGGAGAGTTTATTTGGAAAGGTAAGACATTCACTTGCTCTTGAAGCTCTCTTTCTATTTCAGACTTAAACTACAGGCAGGCGAGGAGTATGTGTGTGTCTGTAGTATTGTGTGTATTATTATAATTAGTAGTATACTTATTAGATTTATCAGTACTTATACAAATGCTAACAACGAGGAGTCTGTTACAAATGCATAAAGCGCAGCTCCAAGTTGTATACTGTGCTCATACCACGGCTACAAACTGAAATGTATTCCTTGTGATGTGAAAAGTTTGTTCCCTGTTAATAAATGTCCAAAATAACAGTTATTTCAGTATTATAAATGGTGCTAGTCCCTACATTCTACTCAGAGCAGCTGAGGATGTGTTTACCTGTTGCTACTGTGATGTCATGGCGATGGCAGCAGAGCAGTGATATAGAACAGTGATTTGGCTGTTGCTGGAACTACTTGTGCATTATGCAGTACTGACCGTGGTGTAATAACACTTCAGACATGATTTCAGTACTAAGGAATTGACTCAATATTGCTCATTCTGATACCAGGGATATAAGTAAAACTCTCTTTAGGCAACAGAATGTCATATTCATCCTTAAATAGTAGTAGAGCTCTTATATTTGTTCTTATTCTCATTTGAGCAGATATCAATACCTGCTTCAATACTAGTTTAAGTATGGATTAATATCTGATTTTTAAAAATACTTTTAACACCCTAGAAGGCATGAAAAAGAATCAGATGGGCCCAAAGAAGGTGATGAACGCAGACGCAGAGATGGAACAGAGAAAGCAGCAGACAGTGCAGCAGTTCCTGAAGGTGAGGAGGGCAGAACCTGACAGACAGGAGCACAGGTCTTTACATTTGAGTTTTTTTCATGGAAGTCTGTTTTCCAGGACAAACTGAAAGAGGACGAGAGGAGCTTAGCCACCCTGAGACTTTCATCTGATCAGAACTGGAGGACTCTGTTTCGCCAGTGTAAAACCGAGGAGCAGAGGAGCCACACAGAAGCACTGAAGAACTCAATGGAGAAGCAGCTGGATCACATGGAATTCCACATGAAGGCCAGTATTGGTGCTTTTCAGATCTGAGAATGTGATGATGTCATACTCCCTAATGGGGGAAAGGGTTCCTGGGTTTTTTATTCACTCATAGAAATGATCCGATCCAAACTTTGTGACTTTAGCTTTAGGATATTCCATGGCAAATACAACGTGATCAACTGCTGGTTTTCAGATGACATCACACCATT
The DNA here is from genome assembly GCF_026225935.1 of Boleophthalmus pectinirostris. NCBI lineage: Eukaryota > Metazoa > Chordata > Actinopteri > Gobiiformes > Gobiidae > Boleophthalmus > Boleophthalmus pectinirostris. Next base: position 2,220,075 of record NW_026571541.1, on the reverse strand, counting down.
CTACAGGTCAGTGTTATTTAATACAGATCGTGCAGCTAAACTGAATGTTGTTCAACTGCAGATTTTTGCTGTAAAACAGCAGATCTCAGGTCTAGTCAGGAATAGAAATGATCAGGTTCCATATTTGGGAATTTACATTTGTGGTATTTTGTAGCAAAGTACAGTGTGATCAACAGGAAAATCTGGCTCCTGCTCCTGTCCTGGACTATGACATCATCATTAGACACCTGCAACTCCCACCCTGACTCCAAATCCATCTCCTGCCTCCAACTGGTTCAGAACACAGCAGCTCAGCTCCTCACTGGGTTTAACAGACATCATCACATGACCCTGTTTTACTTTCACTGGCTGCCTGTGCGTTTTAGAATCGATTTGAAGATTTTACTGATCACTTTTAAAGCTCGTTTACGTCTTGCACCAAGTTACATTTCAGAACTTTTAACCCCGTATGAGCCCTCTCGCAGCTTTAGATCTCAGGCAGATCCCTGAGGCTGTTCCAAAGTCCAGGCTCTGGACGAGGGCTGATGGAGCCTTTTAAAACCCATTTTTATCAGTTGGCCTTCATTTAACTGGTTTTAGCTTGATTTTATTTGTTATTTATTTTCATTCAATTTCTTTTTATTTATTGATTATAAATAATTGGATTGTTTGCATCGTTGTCTGTTTTTGTGCTTTCTGTCTGCTTTCTGATTTTTGTATTGTTCATTGCTGCTTCTACAGCACTTTGTAAACCTTGTTTTTTAAAAGATTTTCTTCTTCTTATTATTATTATTATTCTTATTACATTCTAGAATCTGAAAACCACCAAGTGATGACTCTACTTTGGCCATGATGTTATTGCTTTGTCTCACTGTTTCACAGTATGATATTAAACCTTTCTATCTACATGGAGACCAAACCAGACCAATTTACAGGTCAGATCTGTGGAGAGACAACCCTGCTCACAGTCAGAATGCTTTTTTAGTTTTAGTTTTCTTTATGTATAAAACCAGACAGGGCAATGACATGTGCATAGAAACAAGCAGGTGATGGAAACCCCAAACTGAAGAGTTACACAGTGCACCTTTGAAGAGTCATTCTAAAGAGCCGCCCATCTGTGTGATTGGCCGTGCAGGAAATGTGCGAGGAGGAGGAGAGACACATGGTCAAGGAGATGGAGCAGTGTTTCCTCGAGCACGTGTCCCAGCTCAGTAACATACAGAAGAAGCACTTGGAGCGGAGGGAGCAGGAGTGGGAGCGCACCATGAACCGTCTCAAGAAGTACCACAGTCTCAAAGTGTGAGTCAGACACGTCCCTTAAAGCACCTGGAACATTTATAATACTAAAAAACAGTTAAGATCGTTGAACAGGGTGAACCCAAACATTTGACATCATTTCGCAGGCCAGTAATTTTGGCAATTCTTGTTGAAATAATCTCAAATTTTCACAGAATGAATAGAAATAGATCAAGATTTTATATGAATGTTTTGTTTTTGTTCTGTTTTCAGGTTGAGCCGTTCACTCCCAAAGAGAAGTCATTTTGCACCCACCAGAGACTGTGCAGCCTTCAGTGCAACATTTGGAAAAACTTCACCAACTGGCAAACAAATTTAGACTTGGTTCCAAAAAAGAGGAAATCTGTTTATGCAGGGCTGAAGGATTTACATAGTGTGTAAGAGCAGATTCCAAGACGCAAAATGACTTCTCTTTGGGAGTGAATGGCTCAACCTGAAAACAAAACAAAAATAAAACATTAGAGAAAATATGATATAAAATCTTGATCTGTTTCTACACATTCTGTGAAAATTTGAGGTTATTTCAACAAGAATTGCCAAAATTATTGGCCTGTGAAATGATGTCATTTTTTTGGGACACCCTGATTTAAGATTTTACTAAAAATGCTTACACAGTTTGGACATTTTATTTAGGTTGGGTTTCAGATTTTACTTCCTGGTTGGGAATTATGACATCACGCTAGGGAATTCCACTCTGTCACCTGGCAACCATGTTTTGACATCTATGTGGTGTTAACTGTTACGTTTTATTGTTCTGACAGATTGGACTCGTCATTTTTAATACTAAAATGCAGTTAAGATGATTGTATTTATGATTTAACAACACATTTTAACACCGCGGCCATTTTATTTTTAGGTTTCAGTTTTTTACTTCCTGTTTGGGAATTATGTCATCACTCTGGGGAATTCCACTCTGTCGCCTGGCAACCATGTTCTGCACTGGACCCAAACTCCTCGAACCTGCACAGGAGTTATTATTTGACAAATAAAAATACAAGAAAACACTTTATTTTGCTGAAATGACGTATAAAGTGCCAGAAATTTGACACAGAAAATTGTGACAAACTTTTGGACAGAATTCCCAGTGTGATGTCACAAAATGTTTCTTTGTGTAAAACGGTCATTTATATTTACAACAGGTATTATACCAAATTAAGCCACAGTTAGAGAGGGGTATTAAAGAGCGGGTATTTGAACCAGAGTACTGCATGGGTCGGTTTTTGGAGACCCGCACCCGCCCACACCTGCGCAGTAGAGCACCACACCCGCCCGTAAACCCGTCATTATATCAAAGTTAAACCCGCATCCGCCTAGACCCGTTACGCGCCCGTGCACGAGATAAACCACACACAAATGAAAAACATTCTAACTGAAGCATCCATCAGAATATGAATTGAAAAGTTACGACTTCAAGAATTACAATCACCAAATGAAATTGAACGGTTACGCTTTCTTCAGTACGACTACGAAGTCACAGACGCGACTCGACTGTCAAAAATCCATCCTCACTTCACAGGCTTTATTTACTGAGCAGAAGAAACACTGATTGAGACCACACACACCGGGACTAAACCAGGACTAAACCAGGACTAAACCAGGACTAAACCAGGACTAAACCAGGACTGAACCAGGACTAAACCAGGACTGAACCAGGACTAAACCAGGACTAAACCAGGACTAAACCAGGACTGAACCAGGACTAAACCAGGACGGACCCAGGACTAAACCAGGACTAAACCAGGACTAAACCAGGACTAAACCAGGACTAAACCAGGACTGAACCAGGACTAAACCAGGACGGACCAGGACTAAACCAGGACTAAACCAGGACTGAACCAGGACTGAACAAGGACTAAACCAGGACTGAACCAGGACTAAACCAGGACTGAACCAGGACTAAACCAGGATGGACCCAGGACTAAACCAGGACTAAACCAGGACTGAACCAGGACTAAACCAGGACTAAACCAGGACTGAACCAGGAATAAACCAGGAAGGACCCAGGACTAAACCAGGACTAAACCAGGACTGAACCAGGACTAAACCAGGACTAAACCAGGACTAAACCAGGACTAAACCAGGATGGACCCAGGACTAAACCAGGACTAAACCAGGACTGAACCAGGACTAAACCAGGACTAAACCAGGACTGAACCAGGACTAAACCAGGAACCAGGACTAAACCAGGACTAAACCAGGACTAAACCAGGACTAAACCAGGACTAACCAGGACTAAACCAGGACTAAACCAGGACTAAACCAGGACTAAACCAGGATGGACCCAGGACTAAACCAGGACTAAACCAGGACTGAACCAGGACTAAACCAGGACTAAACCAGGACTAAACCAGGACTGAACCAGGACTAAACCAGGATGGACCCAGGACTAACCCAGGGCTGATTCCAGGACAGAAGCAGGAGGACTAAACCAAGTCCAAGATTAGTCCTGGTGTTGTCCTGGTTTATTCCTGATTTAGTCCTGACCCGCCCGTGTGTAATCATACCCTCCTGTAAAATTCCAGAACATTAAAACCCGCCCGTTTCAGCAACTATTCGCCCGTACCCGTGAGGTATCCGCGGATATCCAACCCGGTGTAGATTTGATTGATTCTGATTTGAAAACTATGTGGTATTAATGTTAGGTTTTATTGTTTTTGAAAATGCTATATTCACCAAAAACAACATATTAACATGTTCTTTTTACTTTCCGCCCATCCTTTGCTCTCCAGCCTAAGTCACCCCCCCTTCAGAGCACTATTACAGTACACTCGTTGTGCGTTGCGCTAATGGAACTACTGCACATCCAACTGAAGCTGTAAAATTGTGATGTGGGAGCCTGGGAGACGTGGGCTTTTGGGCTGGATCATACATCTGTGTATTAAACGTCGTGTTGGTGGGTTTGATTGTGATTTTAGGGAGGAGACGTCTTCTGAAGACATGTTCAAGTCACTGACGCTGGACGACCCTTTGTCCAGTCCTGAAGACCAGTACGAAGAGCTGCTCAAACAGATGTTGTCCGTCATGTCCTCTCTGGTGGACAAGAACGAAAAAATCTTCCAAACCAAGGTCTGTGGAATTGTGGAAATGTTAAAGTGTGTTTTTCTTTGACTTCATTTGGTGGGATAATACCTGATGTAAATATTTAGTTTTACACCAATCAAGAAACAATTTGTGAAGAAAAGTCCCAGTCCATTCACAGTTTTAAAAACAAACAAAACAATCTTAAAATCAATTCTAAAACAAACTGGAAGCTTGTTTTTTTTTTTTTTTTTTGGTTCCTGTTAAAAGTGCGTTTTGAGCAGTGGTGGATAGATCAATTTGATTAGTTAAAGGTGCTTGTGTATGTATCTTTTTGGTTGGGGGTCCATCACCCGTCTGTTTCTATGGACATGTGACTGTTCTGCCTTAAACATTACATTCACATTCAACAGTTCTACTTTACATTTATTCAATTACAGGTAGTTTCATAGTTCAAAAGTATTTAGAAAAAGAGACATTCTGACTGTGAGTGGGGTCGCCTCTCCACAGATCTGACCTGGAACTTGGTCTGGTTTGGTCTCCATGAAAATAGAAAGGTTTAATGCCATACTGTGAAACATTCCAAACAAAGCAATAACATCTCCATGGAGAAAAGCAATGGACGGACCCTCCACCAAAAAATTTACACAATGTACCTCTAAGTAAAAGTACAGACACAGGGGCAAAAGGTTACTATTAAGTTAAAGTATCACATGAAAAAAACTGACTAATAAAACGTTTGAAGTACATGCTTAAAAATGTACTTTAAGACTAAAAAGTAAAAGTATTTTGCAGAGATGTTTACAACTATTCAAACTTTCTTCATCAGGGCATGTTGTCATCTCTTTTTTCAACTAGTAAGTTTATCTGCCCACTTGGAATCTCCGAGGAGCACCTGATTGTTACTTCTCTTAGAGGTGATCCAGCAAGCGCTCTAACTACATATTTTCTGTGTCACCTTCTCTTTCTTGTATTTTGCAGAGAAGGGAGATGTTAGAAAAGTACAGAGAAGCCATAAACAAGGAACAAGACCAAATGGAGACAGCAAAAGACAAGTTAGACATGGTGACCTCAGAGCACCAGCGCCTCACAGAGAGACTGGAGAGAGTTGCCAAGGAGCTCCAAAATGACAAGGTCCGTGCCCTTCACTTGTGTCCATTCACACAACATATGTCAATGGTAAATTATAATAGCATTTATCTACTCAAGCCGTTAGTGTTGTCACGATAGTACTGACATTTTCAAAACTCTGCTTATTACAATTTTGCGATATACAAAATATACAAAGCCTTGTCTCCAATAATATATAGACGTGGGCAAAATTGTTGATACCCCTCTTATAATGAAAGAAAAATCAACAATTATCACTGAAATAACTGAAAAAACTGAGAAAAGCAATAATAGATAAAAAATTAATGAAAATTGTCCAATGAAAATCAAACATTGCTTTTCACCTGTGGTTCAACAGAATAATTTGAAAAAAACAAAACAATGAAACTGGCCTGGACAAAAATGATGGTTCCCTTAACTTAATATTTTGTTGCACAACCTTTTGATGCAAACTCTGCAAACAAATGATTTCTGTAACTGTCAGTGAGACTTCTGCTCTGGTCAACTGGTATTTTGACCCACTCCACGTGAGCAAACTGCTCTAGTTGTCTCAGGTTTGAAGGGTTCCTTCTCCAGACAGCATGTTTCAGCTCCTTTCACAGATGTTCAGTAGAATTGAGATCTGGGCTCACAGAAGAACACTCCAGAACAGTCCAGTGTTTTGTTCTTAGTCATTCTTGTGTGTTTTTAGTTGTTTTGGGTCATTATCCTGTTGGAAGAACCATGATCTACAACTGAGACAAAGCTTTCTGACACTAGGCAACACATTTTGTTCCAAAATCCCTTGATAGTTTTGAGATTTCATTGTGCCCTGTCAAGACACCCTGTGCCAGATGCAGCAAAACAGCTCAAAAACAAAACCAAGTCTCCTCCATGTTTCACAGTAGGAACAGTGTTCTTTTCTTGGTCTGCTTCATTTTTGCGTCTGTGAACATAGAGCTGATGTGTCTTGTCAAAAAGCTCCACTTTTGTCTCATCTGTCCAAAGGACATTCTCCCAGAAGCTTTGTGGCTTGTTAATATGCATTGTGACAAATTCCAATCTCACTTTTTTATGATTTTCTCAACAGTGGTGTCCTCACATGAACTGCACTTTGGTTCAAACAGTGACCTTAAACTTGTGAACCTTAAACTTGTGAAGAACATGTGTAACTGTAATCACAGGAACATCAAGCTGCTTGGAGATGGTCTTATTGTCTTTATCTTTAACCTGCTTGTCTATCATTTTCTTTCTAGTCTCCTGACACAGTTCTCTTCTTCTCTTTCTCTGCTCCATGTTCAGTGTTGTGTCCATCATGTCCATGATGGACACAACAATTATAATAAAAACAAAAAAAAATACAAGATGGAACAAAACAAAACACATGCACAAAAATATAATAATAATAATAATAATAATAATAATAATAATAATAATAATAATAATAATATAATAATAATAAATTATAGGGCTGCCTCAATATTTAGCTACTATTTAAAATAGTCAATAAAATGTTGCCAGATAGCATAAAAATGCTTTTTTTTTTTTTTTTTTTTTTTTTTTGCGAGTGCCATCATAGGGTCCATTGGAGGCTGAGTGTTGAAGATCAGTGATAAGAGTCTTGAATGTCTGATACAGACATTTTCAACATTCAGTCTTTTCTGTTCCCATGTGGTCTTATACAGTATGTGTGTAATCCCTCAGTGGTCCAGGTAGGTTCCATCGTGGTCCATGGGTGTGTACTAGTCTCTATACTATATATACTATATATACTATATATAATATACTGCTCTTCTACTTGTTCTGATCCAGCTCAGCATTATTCTGAAGACATTCAGGAAAAGTTCATTTCTGTCCTGTGAATGGGACTTTTTTAGTATTGATACCTGCTCAAATGAGGATCTAGTTTTGATAGTAGTTTTAATATCAGTTAGTATCTATGGATGATTTTTGATGCTTTTCACAACCCTTTCCATAGCAGCATTTATCTACTCAACTCATACAGAATCAGTCCCCTCTTGAAAAATATTGACTTAGTTTCCTTAGTAGCTCTGTGGTTCCAGTTAATGTCTTCAACATCACAGAATAATGAAACAGTCACCAAGTCCAGTTTGACATTTTATTTGGGGTTTGTTGATGAATTGGCATTGTGGAATAGGCAGGAATATGGAGGAATTAGTGTGGTAACTGACAGTGGTAAATAATAAGTAAAAATGCAGTGAAATAAATTAAACTCAGCTCACTTTCATTTATGCACTAATCCATGAAATCCACAATAACAGATTCCTCCTGCTCTGCACAGCACAAAGAGAGTGGACAATGGGAGGGCCCACAAAGGAAGCAGGAGTGGGAGGGAGGATTTTCTAAACCTCTGAATCATCCTTTCTTCTGTTTTTCATTTGATCCCAGAAAAAAAAGAACGTGCTCCAGTCCAAACGCTTATCACAAGAGACAGAGTTGGCCAAAGTGAAGGAGCAGCAAGTGCAGATCGAGAGCCAGAAGCAGAAGTTGAGGAGCCGGGTGGACTGTGGTAGAAAATCAGCCAGAGAGCGTCTGATCCAGCTCTCCATGCAGAGTAACCGAGCAGCCACGAGCCTCAGCCACGCCATCTCACAGGTCAAACACACAGACAAAATAAAAACATATACAGTGTTTTTCCACCTTCAAGTGCTTTTACAACAATGAACCACTCACCCATTGACACACCAGTGTACACAGACACAGGGGTTGAGGTGGGTTAAGTGTCTTGCTCAAGGATACAACAACAACATCAGCATGTATGTGGGACATGTGAACTGCCAACCTTCAGATCAGTGAACAAATGCTCTACTGACGGAGCTACAGCCGCTCTACTGTTATTCTGAAGTAACGTTACTCTCAGTCGAGTACATCTTTTGGCTACTCTTCCCACCTATGGCTCTCGTGTCAAAGATATTCCTGAATCATATTTCATTTAGAGCGCATTGTGTAACTTTTCTGGTGGAGATGTTATGGCTTTGTCTGGAATGTTTCACAGTATGGTATTAAATCTTTCTATCATCATGGAGAACAAATCAGAACAAGTTACAGGTCAGATCTGTGGAGAGGCAACCCCACTCGCAGGTTTTCCTAGGTCTTTATGAGTAATAGGAGTAGCAGATACTGGCACACAAGTCTAGAGCGCCCTCTCGTGGCTGTCAGTGTGAAAATTTTAATATATAAGTCACAGGACCACCCAAACCATGAAAAGTGCGACTTACAGTTCGAAAAATGCAATATTAAAACTTTAAATGTAGTAATTTTGATTAAAGAAAAAAAAAGCAAATTTTAAGTGGCTTAATTGATTTGTGTGCTGATGTGTACTGTCACAATACAGGGTTCCTCAAACATGTGAATGTGTACTTGAAACAAAACACAACTCCAGGTCTGTTTCTGAGGAGAAAATATAACATGGTTATACATTCATGACATTTACTACACAATTTAAACATGATTCATTTAGAAACAGTCAGGCTTGTCTTGTGTTCATAGTTTGGTAACAGCAGGTGTGTTTCAGGGTGAGAGGGTTCTGAGGATGGCTGCACTCTGTAAGAAGATGGAGGACAAACTGCAGCTGACTGAGGAGCTTCAGAAGGTTGTTGAGGAGAACCAACAAACAGAAGATGGAGCACAGGAGGTCAAACCACCATATCCAGGCCTGTTAACATATGATGTAAACATTGTACTTTCTCTTATAGACTTCACATTTGTTTATGTTGATGTTTTCCATGATGTCAAGATTTGGGCATTGAGACATTTAAAAGTGTACTATGTCACTTTTTTGGGGAAAGGTCTGCCACCTGCTTGTCTCCATGGAGATACTGTTGCCTTGCCTGGAATCAATCAATCAATTAATCAATCAATCAATATCACTTTAACTGGACAATGTAAGCACACTGAGCAGTAAAATGTAATAATAATAATAATAATAATAATAATGATGATAATAATAATAATAATAACAACAACAACAACAATAATAATAATAATAATGATGATGATAATAATAATAACAACAACAACAACAACAACAACAACAATAATAATAATAATAATAATAATAATAATAATAATAATAATAATAATGACAGAAAAGCTCCAACAAAAGTTTCAGTGCAGCTCAACGGGTCGAGTCATCAGATCCAGTGCCAGGGCAGTTTGAAAAGAGAAGCCCTCAGGACAAAAATGTCCCTCCTCTGTGTCCTCTGTGTCCTGTAGTATCACAGCAGCCTCCAGGGGGCACCAGGTGAATTCTGGACACACAACAGAAAGTGTCCTTCAAGACCGTTTGTCTCTCCACTGGTGGTGATTCCCTTAAAATGTTTCTTCTGGAAGGTTTTCTGTCATATTTAGAGGAGAAAATCTGTCGCATGGTAAAAGTGTAAATGTCTGTAGCATTTCAGAGCTACACAATCCAACAGTCCTTAGCATGTGTCCCACAGAATGTTCAACAGTGTGGCATTAAACTTACCTGTCACCATGGAGACAAGCAGATGACAGCATTATTAATATTAATTAAGACTGTATTACAAGTGCATCACATGTATAAATGTCTGTCTGTGCAGAAGTGTGAGCTCCCGGAGCTCAGACTGCTGGAGCTGCAGAGTGCTGTAGTCAGAGAAAAGTGCAGTGTGCTGCAGAAACAGAGAGATGCTCTCCGCCGCCAGAACCAACAACTGCAGAGCCAAATCACAGACAAGCTGAGTGCACGCCGCCACCTGGAGGTCAGGAGGGGTTCTGACTCTGGGCCTCCCCACAAACTATAACTGATTGTTTCTCTTTTAAACTACATATTCAAAACTGTTTCACAGGCTAAAGCTTTAGAAGGAAAAAATAAATAATTAAATCATATTTTGCCAATTGAAATAAAGCTAAAAGAAATTAAAATATTATGAGCACGTTTTGTAATTTTGTCTCAGTCATTTGACATATGGCTCTCAAATGGACCCAAAAAGTGATGTGCCCCATTTCTAATACACACAAATATCCACATACAAAATGTTCACTGCAAACTCAGGATGATTTAGACAGTCAAAGGTTTTCTTTTTCGTCCTTCCTGTGGATCAATCCTGCCCATTGCCTTCACCTTTCACAATTTTTCAATTCCGTTGGGAAGAGAAACAGTTTGAACAGAGGATTGAGTCACACACATCTGATTCACTTTTGCAGTTATGAAATTCGCAAACAAATTTCTCGAGCTGTTTTCCGCTGTTAGGATCCAACAACCACACAATTACGATGGCTGAATCCCAAAACTAAAATATGACAATATCAGAACCAGAAACAAAAGCGATATGGTTGAAAAGACTAGAAAAGATCGACTTTGTCAATACAGTAGACGCTTCCCACTGGGAAAACAAACTTGCTCACTTTTTCGGAAAATCCTTCCCAGTATGTATTGCACAATGACCGGAAGTCCAAAATTTGAGATGCATGTATTAAAGAATCACCAAATGAATGTGCTGTTTAAATATACAAGTTACTTTACATTTATTTTGTTTTTGTAGGTCCTTTTCTAAATGGAATCTGTTACCCATTTCTCATTCTCCCTGTAGAGATCATGTAAAATATGGTTACTAAATATAGACCTAGAGTTTGAAGATCTAGATCAAGTTTAGACTGGAAATAGTACAAGTCATCTGTGAGTTACGGAAACCACCTGAAGCAGCATCTGCCCGTTATATGCATGCATCACTTTACTTCCTAATAGAAGGTGGGAGGTGCAAGTGGTTTCAAAGTTTCTTTAGAATGATAATTTTTCATTTGTCGTGTAGCATATCAGAGAGCTCACTTCAAGATGAATTGTTCTTATAACATTACTGTGCTGAGCTCTGTCCTCCCTCCAGTCCTGGGTGTGGCGTTCACTTTGGGAGCTGTGGGGAACGCCTTTGCTCTGTGGATCTTCTGCTTCCACCTGCGGCCCTGGAGGAGCAGCACTGTCCTGCTCTTCAGCCTGGCTCTGGCCGATGTTCTGCTCCTCGTGGCCTTACCGTTCCGAATCAGTTACTACAGCTCCAACCTTGAATGGGAATTTGGAAACACTTTTTGCAACATCTGTTACTTCCTTGTAGTTATGAATCGCACTGGGAGTACATTGTTTCTAATCGTGATTGCGTTGGACAGATACATGCATGTGGTTCATCCTCATCACCCTGTTAACTTTATGAGTGTCTCCAAATCTGTGTGTGGGGCTGTGATTCTCTGGCTCCTGACAGTCATGTTGGGCGCCTTCTTCACTCTATACAAATCCAACAAGAGCTACTGTGGAGACTTCAGAAGCCAAATTGAGCGGAATCAGATTATATCCGGCCCCAAACTGGCATATCTGTTGGCCTTCTATGTGCCTTTCCTGGTGATTCTCTTCTCTACTACGAGTATCGTCCAACACCTGCGGAGAAGACGGCTCGCCCAACACACCCAAGTGAAAAAGGCATTGTTGGTCCTGATATCAATGATCATTCTCTTTGTCGTCTGCCTTCTCCCAACTAACATCACCCAACTGGTGATTTGGTCAAAGGCAAGAACCATGGCAACGTGGGGCTGTGCAGAAAGGGAACAAATGACAAAAATCTATTCTCTGACTGTGAGCTTGACCTACCTGAACAGTGCTATGGATCCAGTTGTATATTTCTTTTCCAGCTCAGAGTTTAGGAGCAGGTGCAGGAGAGTGTTGGTTCTAAAGCCGTCCATGGATTCACCTGCACAGGGAGACGCCAGAGAGCCAGACGCTGTAGGCAGAGAGCAAAGTTGGGACCATCTTAACATCTGATGTTTGTTCAAAGTGTCCAGGGGTCTTGTATAGCATGAACGTGACTTTCCACATTTAAGGCTAACAAAATGTACTCTTTGAGCTTTAAGATAGAATGCTGTTTCATTCACATGTTTGAGTAATTATTTTTATTAGTCTCTAATCTCTAATGCTCAAAATGCTTTGTTCCACCCTGTGATGTCTTGAAGTAGTTTTCAAGTTGATAGTTACCTTTTGTTCTGTAGGAATTGGCAGCTAGATCCAAATGATTCTAGTGAAGGTGTATGGAGTTTAAAAAAAAACATTGGAATACTTCCTGCATTACCAGATGACATCACAAAGTGAAACCGAGTACTTCCTGTTTGAGCTTTGTGTTTTAAACATGTGTGCATAAAACAAAACACAACTCCAGGTACAGAATAGAGGAATATAGGTAATATAGTTTGTAATTTAAAACAACAACTTAATGTGAAAATACAGTTGAATTTATATTACATTTTCAATGCATTTATTGCAGTGGCTGAAATTTATGAAGTAATATATAAAAATATGATCTTATTCTGCATAAAAAACTGCTAACCCTGTAGTTTAGCTCTATCCGAACATGTTCTGAATGATTCTTGTATTAGTGTGTCAGTTTATAACAGAAGATTTCAGTCTTTTTGTCATTTCCTCTGGGCAGGTTTAAAATGTGAATTTAGAACAGAATCTTGTAAGTCTAACCTATCTAAATGCTCATCAGAATTCCCCCCTCCACATTGCAGTTTGGTTGAAACACAACTTTGTGCGTGGGTACTTTCAGAGATAAGGCTGAAGGACATCTGTGCTCAGACTGAAGAGAGAGAAGAGAAAATTTGTGCTTATGTATGTCATTTTGGTTAGATTTCTACGTGCAGTTTGATAAATGAGATCCCAGATGTGTGATTAGGCCTTTACACTATTTTCTGTTTTTAATGCACTTCTAACATCATTGAGTTACAATTATATTATTTCAATTTAAATGTTTCAGGCATGGACAAAAAGGTCATTGATGGTTTCCAATACAAAAGAATTCATTATTTTGCCTCCAATATTATTATTAGAAAAATATATGTACAACTTTGATTCTATTTGTAATAAGGTGTGTTCTTTCAGTATACTGGTCATTTTATTTGTGTACATGTGTAATTTGGCACATGTGTGAGTAATTTGATTTGTGCTTGCACAATTCAACTTGTGTGTCTATGCCACTGGAGACACACAATGCCATCGTCATTGTAAATTTGAAGGTAATCTCAATTGTCTTACCTATTTGACCTCAAAAGCTGTTTATACAATATTTTGGCATACTTTGCTCAAACACACAGGTAAAAAAAAATAAGGTAAAGGGCCATTACCTAGAAACCAGAGTTCCTCTGAAACTGAAATTTCCACACTGTACCAGGTACCATGGACAAACTAAAAACTTTGTGCTGAAGTGGAGCACTTGACAATCGTGTGTACATGCTCTTAGAACCTTGGTGTACCTGGACAGTGTCTTTGCCCCAGGGCTGTACTACTTCTCTAAAGTGACTCTTACTTTTGTAGTACTTTTCCTAAATTCTTTTTTACTTGAGTAATTTCTTGGCTCACTACTTTGTATTTCTACATGAGTAAAATTAATTTGAAGTAATGTTAACATTTTTGGCTATTCTACCCACCTCTGCTCATTATTCTGAAACCCATGGACACCAGATTACAGCCCCAATGTTTTGTTTTTTTTTTTGTTTTTTTTTGGACAGTACTAAGGTAACAGTATGACTTTTTATATATAAGCTATTGTATGTATTTAGTGTGTAAATATGTAAAAATGTTGTCTTTACTTGGTTTATTAGAGGAGACCAGGGCATCTTCTTGGTAATCCTTCCTTCATTCTTTCTGTAACAAAACACAATAAAGACATTATGAAAATACTACATCTCAGCTGGATTTGTACTTCTGATTTTATCTTTCTATCTTACATTCACACAGACAAACATGTAGCATGACATTTTAAGTCATGGGCACAAACTACTGTAGTGTTATACTTATATAACACTATAAGTATATTAGTCTTATAATTTTTCAGATACAGCTCAAGATTGTTGTAAAGACATTCAGGAAAGGTTCATTTCTGTGACTTTTTAGTATTGATACCTACTCAAATGAGTATCTAGTTTTGATACAAGTTTAAGTATCAGTTAGTATCTGACATTCAATACTCCTGACAACCCTAGTAAAAACCATGACATGTTCTCTAAAAGGACAGTTACAAGGCTAAAATATACTAAATTAAAAGATTTTCAACGCCATTTTAGATCAGTATTTTATATAAATGGAATTATATAATAAAATATAAGTGGAATTTAATCATTTTAAACCACAGTCTGCATTTTCCTGAGCTCTGTCCAGTCAGAGCAGGCGATGCTGTGCTGTTGTGTGTTGTGTGTTGTTTTGGAAAGGAGTGGATACAACAGTGAAACATTTGTGGAATAATTTGGACTTGACAAATATAAGAACAGGTTTAAAAATCTACTCAAAAAAAGAAGTTACTCAAAAATCTACTCAATTACAATAATGTGAGTATTTATAATTTGTTACTTTCCAGCCCTGTCTCCGGGTGGACTGTGTACAGTCTGAATATTTATGTTTGTAAAGGGCTAGAGTGACTTCCTGACCTTTCTAGAGACTGCAATATAACCTCAATAATAGATTAGAAAAAAGAAAAGTACATGGAAACTGTATAGACTATTTATATACGAGACAAATTTAACTTGAAAATCATGAGTTTAATCTGCCTTTTTACATAAATAAATACCAAATATTCAGCAAACTGCTGTGAGTGAGTAACTCACTCCTTTCTGCTGTCCCCATATAAATCCTTATCATCTAAATTAGTGGTTCTCAAATTCAGGTCCAGGAACCACTGTGTTTGGGGTTATGATATATATCCCCAAACATATAATAATGTTGACTGAATGAACTACATCAACAAATAATGACTACAAAGAAATTAATCTTTCATCCAAATGTGGTTATAAACATGGTCTGAAAATGTTTGAGAATCTAAATAAATTAAATGATTAGCCAACTAATACAAATGTTCGTTGACTATGACATCATGACCGACTACGACTAAAGGAATACAATACTAACCTGATCATTTCTATTAGGGACTACTAGATCCAATTATTTATTTATTTTTTTTTAATCTGCATTTTAATAATATATTTTAGCCACCCCCATCTATATTAAATATAATTGAATGTTGTGATGTGAGGTAGGGATGGGCATGATTAATCGATTAATCGATAATTGATCATTAAGAATTTAATCGATTACGTTAATTTTAATCTACAAACTGAATGTAGGTTGCTGTGTGTAGTGTGACCAAACAGGTCTGTACATGTGTCTCTGCATCAGAAGGAGCGAGACACAAACAGTCGGTCAGTCTGCAGCATACCGAAGCATAAATGTGTATTTAACGATGATTTGTACAAGAAATTCCACGGTTTCCGTTGCATTCGGGACAAGTGTGAGTCCATGTGCACAGTGTACAAAGCAGCACATATGTTTCAGTGTCCAGTGAGAAAAGTTTTGCCAGGTGAGAGTAGCGCAATGTCGATGACGAGTCCCCACACCCCTATGGTGTCCTGGTTTTGACAAACGCAAATCTGGTCACACTAACCTGTATTCACCTGAGTCATGTCTTTTAATCTGACAGAAATTGACCGCATCAGCGACACAAGAGCTGTAGTTTTATCTTCACTTAGTTTATGCAAATTAGTGATGTGGTTTTAAGTTTTGTTTCTGTGAGAGTTGCGCAAAACTGAATTAAACACATTATAATGTCAAACGGATTGATGTGGCTCTAGAGTGGTTACGGTTTATATGTCGTAAAGTTGAATTTATTTATGCAGATTAGTAGTGCAGATAGTAATAATAATGATGATCATTTTAATATAAAAACGTTAATGATTTATCGATAATCGATCATTAATTCTTCCGACGATCGATTAAGAAAATTTCATCGAATGCCCATCCCTAATGTGAGGTAAATAATGTAACTTTTCTGACCACCTGCTTGTTGACATGCACTGTCAGTTGCTTTGCCTGAAATGTTCCACAGGTTAGCATTAAATAATATCATGCAATCAAGTGTTTTTATTGCTCAAAAATGTAGAAATAAACATGTATTCTCACTGTTAGTGGGCTAGATTCTCCATAAATCTGACCTGTGACTTGTCCTGATGGCACCACCTGAGCTCCTTCTCCAGCTCGAGAAGCTATTGTCCTACAAGGAAAACTAAAGTGTTTAAAAGATGTTATGGAGCAGTAATGGTAATAAAATACCTTATAGAAGCCATTCACATTCTGCCCCTTTCTCAAAATTCTGTCTAATAATCTAGTAACTACCTCTTCTCTAGAGAATCTTTGGGGACCTGATCCCGAGCTTGGGAATGGCTGAGATAGAGTTCTATGCCAATCAAGGCATTCTTGGTGACACATTCTATCAGAAAAGTTCTAGTGCTCCTTTAAGGCTACTGTAGTTGAAGATCTGCACTTCTGCATAAACAGCCTATGACAGACTTATGTGTTAGGTTTATCTAAACATTATAAACAAGAAGAAAGACAAGAGATTAATTCAGTTTTACTCATGAGGAGAACGGGCAGAGAGTGGGCATCAAAACCAACAGTCTCCACACGTTCTGATGACTCAAGGCCGTTCTCCTCCTTTTATTTCATTAGGAGGCCCTAGTTACAGAATGATAATTCTCAAGGGGAAGGGGAAACCAGCAAAGACATAATAAGAAACTGATGCAGCTATGCATAGTACAAACACATAAAACATGATTAACAATCAGGAGGTGCCTTAGGTCAGACACCATCATAACTCTTGCATGTGTGACAGTGGGAGTTGGCTTCATGTGAGGAATCATCTCGAGATCACTAGAGCGATAGGACACTGCACACAGTTGTCAAAACACAGAGAGGTTATTCAACAAGTGACAAGTGATTGGTACATTATAAATCAAAGAATTGTAGTACATAAATGGTTAACTCATAGGCCTAGAATATCACACAAGCATTTAGCAAATATGGGATAATAAAATTATTCTGACATTATGAATTGCCAATATATAAACAAAGACAAACCGGTAGTACCATAGTTGTATCAGGTACTTCCATGTATGCGCTGTCTTCCCCCGGGCTGGAGTCAGAGGAGGCGGGGTGTGTGGATGCTGCTTCCCCCGGGCTGGAGTCAGAGGAGGCGGGGTGTGTGGATGCTGCTGCTGCTGTGGGCTCGCTCCTCGCTCCGTGACGCGAGCCTGACGCAGTCCGCCTCCATCAGCTGCAGAGCCCGAAAGCTCCGACACAAACACCGCCTAGACACAACCGAGCGAGACCCCGACAGCCGCGGAAACATGTAGATCCAGCGCACAGCTCGACACACAAGCACAGAGCAGGGGATCGGGGACGCCGGTAAGTCCACGATCTTAAACAATCGCCCTGAAATCTGAACGCATCTGCCGTGACTTTGAGTCGGCTGTTTCGGATCTGCTAGCTAGCCTCGAGCTAACTGTAGCCTAGCTAAAATGACGACGCCTGTGACTGGATGATGGCAGCCCGTTACCTGCAGCTGCTTTGTGCTCTAGTCGAATGTGCTGCAACTTGTTACAACTTGTTACATAAAACCTATTTATGCTGTTATTTTGATGACGCCGTCCACCATTTTATATAAAACAACGCATCTAAGCCATGTTGCTAGCGTTGGTATCAGTGGCTAAGATTAGCTTTACGATCATCGTCCAGAAACGTGATTTAAAGCAACAACCATCCTTACACTGGATTAAAATTAAAATTAAGGGACGTCTGGGTTTTATGTTAGACGTGTCGGTGTAATATAAATAATAGATGTGATGTAAAGAGTCACATCACGGCGTCCCTTTCCCCCGTGGCCCTCACACATTCCACATACATTCCGCTGGTGTTCTCTTGACCATTAGCATAGGAGCTAGCATGCTAAAGATGCTAATCCACTCTCCCTCAAATGTTGTTATTATATAACAGGAATAACACCTGACATGGTTTAAATTATGCATTTACCGTTATATACATGCAAAATATACTGCCATGATGCAGGATGTGCTGTAGTTATTTGTTTTAGTTGAAGTTTCTTGTAAATGAAAGCAGTGTTGTGGCTCCTTTTTTCTAATCGCTATAATAGAATAAGATCACTGCAGACTGCCTAATTCTGAATGTCTGTACAGCTGAGACTCTGGCAAACAGACGCTATCAGAAATGATTAAATATTTCTTTCCACTGTGGATAATTACAACACATTTGTAAAAAATAGTTAAATGAACTGAAATTCCTGACATTTATTTTGGATTGACACTAGCCAGAATAGTGACCATTAAAAAGTAATGGTTAACACTACAGTTCGAATTCTCCAAAAATAACTCCACAAATGACTGCAAACGTCACAGCAATAGATCTAAACCACTGCAATGCTAAAGATGACTAACCTGGCTGTCTGGCCATATTCCACTCTCCTTAAGTTTTTGAGTTGTATTATATGATCAGACTATCCAGAAGTCTATAATTAGCCTTATTTAGGTAGCTTTGCAAAGGATTTTCTCACCTTTGTGGC
The DNA here is from genome assembly GCF_026225935.1 of Boleophthalmus pectinirostris. Lineage (NCBI taxonomy): Eukaryota > Metazoa > Chordata > Actinopteri > Gobiiformes > Gobiidae > Boleophthalmus > Boleophthalmus pectinirostris. The sequence continues at coordinate 2,201,275 of NW_026571541.1, read as the reverse complement.
TCTGTTGTCACTCATTTGCGATATGTATAACTTCAGATCTAGTAACTTTATATTTATATTCCACTACACACGGGTTATTTTACATTGACCAAACTTCAATAATTAAGCATTTACTCCAGTCATCCCATGCTTTCCTATGGGCTGCTGTATAATGATGTGGTTGCCAAGGAAAGCGTCACACAAGTAGTAAATACCCGAGTGGCCATTCCCCAAAATACTGAGATATTTATCTTCATCAATCTCTTTCACTTCAAGCCTTAGGCCAACAATTTTAGCATTGTTTTTATACCGCAGGACTGGATACAGCACCACCTACAGCAAAACATAAATGGCCCTTATTATGCTTTTTTTTTTTTTTTTTTTTTTTTTTTTTTGGATCTATGTTATAATCATCACATACCTGGAGTTGTGTTTTTCTCTCAAACTGAAAACACTGTTCCGCCTTGTGATGTCATGTGGTAATACAGGATGTGCTCCACTGTTTTTAAACTCCATATACCTTCATTAAAATCATTTGGATAATTTCAGCCCTGGAATTGCCAATTTCTACTGAACAAAAGGTAAAGTGTAGCTGTTAACTTGAAACTACCACATCATGACATCACAAGGTGGAACAGAGCATTTTGATCTTTGGGGATTCTGACAGTGTAATAATCCTGGATTACACAGACATGTGTGAATGAAACAAAACACAGCTCCATATATGTTTTTGAGGAGGGAACAACATTATGACATGGCTTAAAGCTCAAGAGTCAATTTTGTGCAATCTTTAGGTGACCATTCAACACAGACTCATTTCTGTGGGTTATGGGTTTTGTTTCACATGTTAGGAACCCAATTAGAGCACCTGAATTTTGAACATTTGTCCTTCTCCTTCAGAGCTGTTTCATTGTCAGCAGCCATGGGGGGCCACGACGATGAAGACATGCCTTACCTGGTGGGCAAACAGAAGCAGGACGAGGAGCTGAAGAACAAGTTGTGGTGCGACCAGGAGCCCACCGCCAACAACGCCAAGTGGCTCAAAGAGGGACAGAACCAACTGAGGAAAGTCACAGAGAACCAGCACGATCAGGACCACAACTGCAATATCAGCCACAACGGCAACAGCACTCAGGACGAGCAGCAGGGCAACGAGGAGCAGAGCAAGTCCCCCAAAAAGGCTCTGACGCCCGCGCTCAACCAGGAGGAATCCAAGAACATCCTGAACGAGGCGCTGGTGGAGGTGAGAGATACGTTGGGAAATATATCATTTTTGAATCCCAATGGAGCATGCACCCATTAGTTCAGTATGCTTTTAAATGACTTTCACGGCACGCTATACAATGATAAGTGGTTGCAATTTGGGCTATGGCCCAATGCTGGTGTGTTTTTTAAAGATCACTTTCATGTCAAGTAATTATACTTCTAGCAATGTGTGATTAGACATGAGATTTGACTTGATATTTGATGTGTGTGTGTGTGTGTAACCAATGAGGAGGCTATCTAGTTTCAATAGTCTAGCTCTTACAAAAGCTACAAAAACACAAGATCAGCTCTCCATATAAGGTTTGAATTGTGCTTTTTTCAAGAGCTTGTCCAGACTGTAGTGTGATCTAACTCATATGCAGTGAATCTACTGAAGTAAAAAGTAGAGATTCAAATATTGACCAAACAGTAAAGGGTTAGGCTTTGCTCAAATTCGCATACTTATGTGGGCTAATAATACTAGTAGAAGAGTTCAAGCAGTATAGTAGGCTAGTAGTAAATGGCCAGGCTACTGTATTCTCTTATATATTGGCCTGCTATGATAACACTAAACTATATGGGACACCAGCTCATTCATTAATGCCTAAACAATGCGGTGACCCCAATCAAGTCTTATTACACACATTTATTTACCTTATTCAGCAAATTGCCACGGGTCCCACACTGCATAACATTTTTAGCAGTAAAAATTCTCTGTTGTACTCCAGTGAAATAAATGGGATTCCTGCTTAACCACAAGTGCCAAGTGCAGGTTAGAAGTAAACAGTGGAAAGGGGAATATTCTGCAACCAATACCCAAAATTAAAAAGAAAACAAACCTGCAGTGCTTACTTTTTGTGGTCTATTCACATTTTTTGCAATACATCTACAAAACATTTGAGTTAACATTTTGTTAATATTGCTCACCTGTAGGCGCTGGTCATTGACTCCCTGGACATCAGTGAGAAGGAGGATAAGACAGAGGAGGATGACCATGAGAAGGACGAGCAGATGGGAGGGGGCAGCAGAGGAGAGAAGGAGCCGGAGGGGCAGGAGGCTGAGGAGGCTCAGACGGAGTCAAGTGCAGAGGTGCACAGGGAGGGCAGTGTGAGCGGGAGGAGTGCATGTTTGCTTTTCTCCAACATGAATGAGACGCCCGTGGAGGAGGAGACCAGCTGGGCTCCTCTGTGCCAGGATAACCCAGCAGAAACCACGCCCAATGGTAACAGAGGTATGCATGCATGTCTGGAATAGATCAGATTTTTGAAACAGTTTTGCTCCATGCTGTTTCAGTGAACATGTAGTGTGTATGTTTTAGAGCCCGACCGATATGGATTTTGCTGTGGCCGATATGAAACCAATATAATGGAAGTTGGAGCTGCCGATAGCCGATATAATCACCGATATATTTAGTGATGTAAAAATTCACTGTAAATGTTGAATTGTTTAAAAAACTTAGGTTTGGCTCTGGTGGATTTTAAATTGGGTTTATTTAGGCAACGTTTATTGTTATCTGCCTCTTTACATCATATTTACAGACAGTAGGATGACTTAATGGCATTTTTGCATCACATTCTAGACACTAGTGATGGGTATTCCAGTTCTTTTTAGAGAACCGGCTCTTTTGGCTCGGCTCACTAAAAGCTGCTGGTTCTTTTGGCTCCCAAGTGGCTCTTCAGATTGTTTTGTTGCAAGCAGGACTAAAGCACGTCTAAAGCAGGACTGAATCAGGACTGAACCAGGACTGAACCAGGTCTAAACCAGGACTGAAAAAGGACTAAACTGGGACTTATTTATTTTATGCTAAACTACAGTCAAATATGCTCGGTTTTTTTTTTTTTTTGTTTTTTTTATCCTATGTACACGCAGATTTCTCAAAGTTTCGTTTTTAGCCGCTGTCAAACCACGAATCTGCACGTGGCGTGAAGAGAAAAAAAGTGAGAGAAAGAGAAAACACGGCTCCCAATAAGGATCAGGCTCCCGTCGTTCCCTTCAAAGAGCCGGTTCTAAGAGTCATTTCGTTCCCGACGGACCCATAACTAGTAAAGAAACTAGCGCTATTAGCCTTTAGCCGTAAATACGTGCGCGCCGTGGTAATTAATTATATGCGCAAATGTCATAATTCACACGTCTGTTCACAGCTCATTTACATATCAGTGCAGGTCCAGTAGCAAATATACAGCCAATATAGTCACTTTAGAACAGACCAATAGAAAACAGTCTGTTTATGTGCGGAGCTACAGCAGCTAACCCATAACAAATGACCAAAACTAGCTTCAGAGTCGACATATTTCCAACACTCACCGCTCATACAGGCTCCTCCTCACATCACAAATCTGCACTAATAAATGTCCTTTTAATCCAGACTCAAACCGATTGTCCGTAAAAAGAATATAATCTCAGTGTTTGGATCTGTGTCTGCAGGTGTAAACAAACACACGTGAGTGACGCGACTCTGTGGTGTGTTCAGGGACAGTAAGGACACACACAGACAAATGACTCCGTAGATAAATACTGATGTGGAGCCACATATTAGGACATTTATCTGTCTGTAAATTGGATTAAATGAACAGAATGTAGAGAGTCTAAGCTTTATAACGAGGTATAACATGCCCACGTGAAATATCGGCCCCTATCAGCTGATATGCCTAAAGTTGCCCATATCAGCCGATAATATCGGCCAACCGATATATCGGTCGGGCTCTAGTATGTTTACATTGTTTCCTGGAGACTATGGGACATTTTTTTTTCCTGATTTTGAGGAAAAACATTTTGGGATCTTTGTTATCAGACAATTATTGTACATATCAGTCTTGCTAAATTGCAAAATATTTTTTTGTTGTTGTTGATGAACAACAAATTGGGAATGTGCTTCATTGCAAAAATAGAACAAGGAGGAATCATGATATTGTAGGCATAGCATGATGTTAGTAAAAGATTGGGATGTCTTCAATGAATTAAACTGGGAGTCTCTGGGTAATCATCTTAAATCAATCTTATTGCATATGTTGGCTGAATAAGTTTGACTTGCAATGTTCTGCCAAAAAAAAAATCTTTGAAGGAAAGAGCCAAACTCTTTTGTTCATCTTTGTTCATCAACTCTGATGTCTCACAAGGAAAATACAGTTCTCACCAGAACAATAATGCAGTGCTTTGCTCAGACAGACACTTTTCCTCATTCACTTCTCTTATTGGACAGTCTCTGTAATGCAGAGTGAGCAAGAGATGAATTTAACCAATCACAGTGAAGTATGAACTTTCAGATGAAGTGGATGGCTTTATTTACATTTTAAAGGCAAAAGAAAAAGTGCACATAAATAGTTATCAAACTGAAATTGTCATCTGGCTCCAAGAAAATTGTGTTTATTATTGTTTTGCTGTATTTTCCACACTGTCTTTTGGATTTGGATTTTAAACCATAAAGCTGCTGGTTATATGAATCAACTGGGAAAACTCAGTGAAGATTTTTACATCAACCTCTGAATACTTTTTTGGACAATATTAATTATCAGAATGAATTTGTTAAACTGCAAATGTACAGATAAATACTGTTCTCACCCTTTAGAATCTGATCCATCAGTTAAAAAGTCCTCATTATTAGACTTTAGTCCTCATGTCTGTGACTGTTTCCTCTACAGAGTCCTTCTGGGATTCCAGTGCTTTTGAGACGGACACAGAGCTGCCCTCAGGGTGGATGCGAGTGCGGGACACCTCAGGCACATACTACTGGCACATCCCCACAGGGACCACCCAGTGGGATCCCCCCTCTCCCCTTGGAAGGGTCTCTGACTGTCTGCTGTCCTCCAGCATGTCCCTGGAGACTACACCTGTGGAGGAGCCTGAAGTGAGACACAGCCCACACGTAAGACATGACTAAGTTCTGTTAGGTATTCACTCATCTCTTTTCTGTCAGGATTCTTGGAGCCATCTTTCCAACACAGAAGAAACTGCTCAAGAAGGAGAGCTTTGGAAGGTCAGTTCATACACTATTCAAACATTTACACAGTAACAGCTGAGCCTAAACCTAGTCTAAAGTGTCTTCTAAATGTACCATCTGTATATTTGATTTGGTTATGCAGGAGGGCGAGGTGGCACCAGACCCAAGCCTAAAGGAGTTTGAAGGAGCAACATTACGCTATGCATCCATTAACCTCAAGTACGTCATTCACAAGAAAAACATGCTGTTGTAAGTGTTTGTATTAAACCAATTAAACCAATTTTTCATGTTGTCATTGTAGCTACAACAGCTCCCAGTCTGAGGATGAAGAGAAGCTTGCTCCCCTGTCTTCTGGTGTAGAGGCAAAGGTCAAATACTTTTCCTTATTGACAGTATAGCTCATTATTTATTTTACTATACATTTTTACAATTCCTATTGATATACTTCTGAGTTTTAAGTGCATTGTTTTATTACAGTGGTAAAACTACATCATCCACAATGCTTTGTTATATTCCATACACTTTTTATTATGAGATTGAAGCTTTTTTTCAATAGACTTTTGCTTCTAACATAATTTAAAGAGGCCCACAAATATACAAAACTGTACACAGCAGTCTGACTGATGCAATGTGCAGTTTCATTAGTGGAGTGCACGGTGATTGTGTTGTGATAGTACTCTGAATCACAGTGAGTAATGTTACGTCTCTCATGTACAGTGTTTTGCTGTGCGCTCGCTGGGCTGGGTGGAGATGTCTGAGGAGGATCTGACTCCAGGCAAAAGCAGTGTGGCTGTAAACAACTGCATCCGCCAGCTGTCCTACCACAAGAACAACATCCACGATACAGCCGGCATCTGGGGAGAGGTACACTGACAACAACACAGCAACCGCACTGTGCATGACTCATGGTTCATTTACATGGAGCGCTCCAATGGTTAATAATTAACTATAAAAATAATCCTATTTGTATTTGAATGAACATTGGATCGGCTGGACTATACAGATTCTAAAATGCACAGAAAAAGACCTTTTATAACAGACAGTGACATTATTATAACAAAATAAATTGATAAATATTGTATTGTTCCTGAAGGAAATCACATTAATCAATTAAATTGATAACAATAATAGAATTTACTTGTAATTATTATCTATTGAGAAGCCTTCAGTAAGCATGACCCTGTTTCAAGAAGCTCATTTAGCCCAAACATGGGGTTTGTTCACTCTGAAAACATCAACTGGACGATATTGGGGAAAAAAGAATCACAAAAAAGTGTTTTGTTTTTTTTCCCCCATATTGATTGCTCTCGATTTGATCTTCTTTCATCTTATTAAAAACAGACATGCAGACTTCAGGCACAAAGGGCAGGCTGTCAGAATCACTGCAGTTTTTATTTCATGTTAATAGGACCAGTCATTCTGGAGGAATTCACATTTAAATTTTGTAATGTTTGAAAGTTTGTACAATAGGCGAGTTTCAGCTGACGTCATTGTTATTAAAAGCCCGCGTTGCATGCTGGGAAATATTTTGGTCGGAGGCAAGAAACATGGTAGCGGTCAAACACAGTACGTAACCTCGCGTATTTATCCCCGATAATGGTAAATTCCTGCTGCATTATCGGAGGCACAAATAGAAGCATGGAAGAAGGAAAATGTTTTTTTCGTATTCTGAGTGAAAAGAACCGCTAATGGTGAATTAAACGGCTTTCATCAAACATCCGCAGAGCAAACATAGAAGATCCTAACAAACCGTGGACTCCAACAAGTTCAACAACACATCGAGACTCTTGGAGGTTTTCATCTTTTCTGCTGTGAATGACCCAGGAGTTTCCACCAAGTCATTGTGGATATCGCCGAAGTGAATATTTGGCCAGGTAGTTGGCGATTCTGACCAGAAATTTGGTTTGGTCCAGGCCCTGTCGGGGTTGAAAAGGGTGATTTGTCGTCCATCGATGCTTATGACCAATTTCTGGTCAAATGGTCTTGGGTCCTCTGCCGTTAGAGTGGATAAATAACCGGGATCAATACCCTTTACGTGCTTTCTCGCTCCGTCCGTCATGTTGAATTAGTGTTTCTTGCCGCGGACCAAATAATTCCCAAAATGCACCGCACACTTTTGTCAACAATGAAACTCGCCTATACATTAAATCTAACAGCACACGCATGTTACAGAAACACATGCACGTGCACTACTGCTATCAACAGAAACACATGTGATGTCTGTGCATTAAATGAAGTCTCAAGTTTCCTTCATACAAATTCAAATTCATTGAAACTGTGAGAAAATAGTTTTTCTGTGGCTTGGATTGTAAAGATGAGAAGCCCCAGAAGAGAGAAAGAGGAGAAAAGGTGAGGATCTGTATCAGAGAGGGATGAGATTCCAGCGCACACAGAGACACTGGACTTCAAGTCAGTCAAATGGCAGATTTAAGTTAAAACTTCTGAATATGTGAGGAAACTTAAAGAACTTAAACTTAAAGTGCTGTGACTCAGGCTGCTTTTTCCAAACAAGAGCTTAAATCGTCGTCAGCACCACATGCTCTTACTGCCACATGATTGGCTGTTGACCTGTCGAAAAAGTGCTTGCCTTATTATTGAGATTGACCAAAGTAGAGATCGAGATCTGTTGATCTTTTGATTTTTGCCACAGCCCTATTTTTAGTTTCACAGAGTTTCACAGAGTTTCACAGAGAAACCCTGAGTCAGTCACCATGGTAACTCAGTCTGTGACCCTATCCTGGTCCAGAGCAGGTTTTATTCCTCCAACACAGAGTTTAATCAGACACTGCTCCTGAAGGAGAGCTCTGATTGGACAGTTCACTTCCCCGTTCACAAAAGTAGGAACAATTGAACAAGATTAAATGATGAGAGTTTGATTTAAGTGAATTTATTTTCCACTTATATACATTTTATTTCAATTTGTAATTCATAATATAACACAAATCACTGCTCATGATGATGCTCTTATATTGATCAAGTTTATATATCAAGCAAATAGATGAATTCATTTTGTTAATACATTTAATACATGTTTTTAATGTCACATATTAAAGAAGTGTAGTTTAGTTTAGTTTATGTTTCTACACTCCAAATGCTCAAATGTATATCATTCATCAGTGACATGTAATATGTGTAAAATCATTTTTAGTTTTAAAATACTGTTTAATGAGCTGTGAATTGTGAACAATACATCTAATGTGTTTTAATGCATCATACCAATTATTCATTAAAGTATGTCCAGATTCACATGACTATCCTGTCCCTGTAAATGGAAACTTGCTCTGGTTTACCGTTGCTATGTTGAATCTTCTTTTCCTTGATCCATTGATCAAGGCTTTTCTCCTCAGCTAAACTCAAAGTGAACAAACTCTGAGTGGTCTAACGTTACTCCAAACTTGTTTTCTGAAATGGAAAACTCTGAGTTGGCCCTGTCTGAATTTAATAACTCTGGGTCAAAAATTAAACTTGGAGTTAGTTCAACCTGCTTTGTGAAATGGGGCTAATGTCTTGATGACTCTTAAGGCTGAACATGTGTTTTGAAATCCAAATTCACAATACAAATAATTGTTTGTCTAGCTGACTGACTAAACTGAAAAAAAATAAAATGTGCTGACTAGTCGAGTACTAAAATAATAATTTAACATGGCCATGTTTTATTGTTTAATGGACAAAAGCTTTATCATTAAGACCAGAGAGGACACAGTGGACTCATTCTGGCCCAAGAAATGCTTATACAATATATCTGTACTGGAGCAAGACACATTTGTTCAAATACATGGGAAGAAAAAACAGGTGCAGTGCCTTGAATGTGTATGATTGAAATGTATCACCACACAAGCCATGTTTTATGCCCAATAGTGTGCATTGTTTTACTGAAAAAACTCTCATGTGTTTGAACCAGGGCAAAGACATGCTGATGGTGTTGGAGAGTGACACCATGAAGCTGATCGATCCTCTGGGGCAGACCCTGCTCCACGCTCAGCCCATCGGCAGCATCCGAGTGTGGGGAGTGGGCAGGGATAACGGCAGGTACGGACTCACCCAGCCTGGACCATCCTAAGACTGGTCACATACAGCCTCATGAATGGATGCACTGGTTCCATAGAATCTAAAGTATCATTCTTGAAAGTATAATTCCTCCTCTATTTGCTCCACAAATCTGACTGACCACAACTTACTTTTGTTCCTTGCATTATTTCCTGCTACAAACATAAGGCTGACTTCATTCTGACTCACTATGCTCATTCTCCTGTCTGCTGCTGCCCTCTGCTGGAGAGTTTTGATAACTACAACAGAGAAAGAGAAAGCGCTTTTTGTTGTAATCAACCTTATTTATTCTAACCTCTCCTTTTCTCTTTCATGCTGCTTTTTCAACACTCACAGGGAAAGGTATATTTCAATCTACATATTCCTTAAACTTGTACTTTACTTGTAGTCCTTTTGTACTGTATAGTGTGCATGCAAATTAATAATTCATTTATTTATTTAAAGAGCCTCTATGAGACTGTTTTCTGATCTATGTTCTAATATTTCCTCATCACAAGCGTACCTGGAGTTTAGTTGTGTTTCATTCACACACCCTGCATATTTAGGCAGAGTTCTTTTCTCAAACAGAAAACACTGTTTCACCTTGTGAGGTCATACAGTCCCTGACAAAAGTCTTGTCGCTTATCCATTTTGTAGAAACAAAAGCTTATAACCTGACTTTAAATTAATCGATTGGTTTTAGAAATGTCTCATATGAAAGCTAAAACCCTCCCAAATTATGCTCAATGTACTAAAATAAATTTGCTTCACCGAAGAAAAATTGATCATTTAATGAACACAGAAAGGTCAGATTTTGGCAAGACAAAAGTCTTGTCGCCTTGTCATATGGTGCACCCAATCCTAGATTACAGCCTCACCTGTGATCAGTTACTGATCAATCAATTAGTGGGTGTGTATAAAAAGAACCCCAGCACACCAGACCTTCACATCAACTGCAACTTGACCTCTGACAACATGCCTAAGATCCACCCTGAGACCAAAGCGTTAATTATCAAGAGGCTGAAGACCAGATCCACTGCTGAGGTGGTGACACCTTCAATGTGTCTCAGCGTCAAGTACAAAGAATAAGAAAAAGATCTGAAATGACTGGAGATGTTTTTGACAAGCCCAGGTCCGGCAGACCCCGCAAGACAACTGCTCGGGAGGACCGTTTGTTGATTCGAAAATCCAAGGTCAGTCCCTTTTCCACTGCAGCAGACTCCACCAGGCCTGGTCACCTCAAGTCCCTGTGTCAACCACAACAGTTTGTAGAAATGGCCTCCATGGTCGAATCAGTGCACAGAAACCAGCACTAAACAAAAGGCAATTAAAAAACCATGTTGCATTTGCCAAGGCCCACAGCCTGCTAAAAGGATGGACACTGGAAAAGTGGCAGAAGGTGGATTTCTCAGATTAATCTTCAGTTGAATTACATCACAGTTGCCACAAATATTGCAGGAGACCTACTGGAGCCCGCATGGATCCAAGATTCACACAGAAAACAGTTAAGTTTGGTGGCGGAAAAATCCTGGTCTGGGGTTCCATCCAGTATGGGAGTGTGTGAGACATTTGCAGGGTGGAAGGCAAATATCAATAGCCTAAAATATCAAGAAGTATTAGCTCCTCTTACATTCCCAACCATAAAAGGGGTCAAATTTTGCAGAAAATGTTCGCATACTTCTATCTCTACATCAAAGTTTCTCAAGGCGAAGAAGATGAAGGTGCTCCAGGACTGGCCAGCCCAGTCACCAGACATGAACATCATTGAGCATGTCTGGGGTAGAATGAAAGAGGAAGCATGGAAGGCAAAACCAAAGAATCTTGATGAACTCTGGGAGGCATGTAAGACGCTTTCTTTGCTATTCCTGATGACTTCATCAACAAATTGTATGAATCATTGTTGAACCGCATGGATGCGTCCTTCAAGCTCATGGAAGTCATACAAGATATTAAATATGGATCTCACAGCACCACTACTTCATTCACTGACGTTATGCAACATATTTTTGTATTTGAAGTAAATTATTTGTTCAATTTTCTGTAGGTGACAAAACATTTGTCTTGCCAAAATCTGACCTTTCTGTGTTCATTAAATGATCAATCTTTCTTCAGTGAAGCAAATTTATTTTAGTATATTGAGCATAATTTGGGAGGGTTTTAGCTTTCATATGAGACATTTCTAATTTACCAAGTCAGGATTAAAAGTATAAGCTTTTGTTTCTACAAAATGGATAAGTGACAAGACTTTTGTCAGGGACTGTATGGTAATACAGGGAATGCTCCAGTGTGTTTTTAAACTAAGTACACCTACACTAGACTCCTGTGGATGATTTCAGCTATGCACATAAAATAAAATAAATAAAAGGTAAAAGTAGCTGTTCACTTGAAAACTACCACTTCGTGACATCATGAGGTGGAACAGAGCATTTGGAGCTTTGGAAATGTAGACAGGGTTACTCAGAAGTGTGAATGAAACAAACATAATTCCAAATATGTTTTTGTAACAACATTAAAACATCTTGAAGTTCACAAGAATCCATTTTATGTGTTTTAGTACCTTTAACAATGACATTATTTTTTGTGTTGGTGCAGGGACTTTGCTTATGTGGCCAGAGACAACCTGACACAGGTCCTAAAGTGCCACGTGTTCCGCTGTGACTCTCCAGCCAAAAACATTGCCACCAGTTTACATGAGATGTGCTCAAAGGTACTGGACAATTCCTGCTTAAAGAAAAATGACTTATGTTTCAAATATGTTGAGGGCTGACAAATAAGACATATACTGGTAATTCACAGTTCACATTGACTTTATAATTACATATTTGTATATATTTGTTTCTTAAAAGGCCTGTACCAGTTTTGAATGTATTCTTCTTAAGAGAAATGTTCTTTACATCACACATTATACTGCTAAATTAGAAAAAATTAGAGTGTAAAATATACTTTATTCATTTAACATATCATTCATCTTAGGTAAAAGTAAAAGGTCAGAACTAACAGACTAAGAACAGTACTAAGAATCATGGGAAGTGAGTGCATGACACTATCCCAGACAATGACTGTTGGTTATGTGTAAATCACAGCGGCAGGTACAGGCCTATCATGTTAATCTTTGATTTTTCAAGCCAATATTTTATCGTCTTTCTGCAGTAGTTATGCACTAGCATCCTTTTGGCTATGTGAAGGGTTAGAAGGTTTCATCAACAACCCTAAATGTATCATTAATATATTTGTGTAATATTTTTGCCTATATAACTTTTATACAGAGAACAACATTTTTCCCAGATGTAAATCACACAGTTTCTCCATTCTAGGATGTATAATTCATATCTTATTAATAGAATAAAGGTAAATATTTTTGTCACTAATGTGCAATGTGTTGTAAAGTACATAATATTTAGGTGTTTTTTTTTGTTTTTTTTGTGTGTGTGGGGTCAGATCATGAATGAGAGGAAGGCAGCGAGACCCGGGGGAGGCAGACTGAGCACTGATCTGAACAAGCCATTGGGAATCCCTGAAGGTAACAGCTCTGTAAACCTCAGCAGAGAGATGCCGTGCTGGTACTAGTGGCAGTGTTTAGCATGAAGGCTGGTGAAATGAAGCATTGCAAGACAAACTCTACCCTGCCATCATGTGGACAAAAACTGTATCACCGTTTCTAGTCATGGGCCTCAGTTCACAAATGTGCTCTCACAATTCCCTAATTTTCTTTTGTTTAATTTTATATTTTTGCTGTCATTGTAGCACTGTTTTTTTGGAACAGCATCTCATAACATTATTAACCAGCACTTCACACATATTTGTCTGAGCTAAAGAATGAACAGTTGAAATGTAAGTTGGGGATGCAGTATGAGTGGAGGTTAACTGTACTAGTGGAAAGGTTCCACTCAAGTAAATATCCATACACATTGTGTAATTGTACAGCCCAAAGGGAATCTATTCTGTTCAGCTGACCTTATATTTTGAATGACAAAGCTGTCAAACTTATGAAGCTGTTACTGACTCAGTCACATGGCACAGTGCATACATCATCAACACACAGACTGCTCCACACTTCACCAGAAGAGCCTGAACGTGTGAATATGGAGCATAACGCAACTATTAACAATGCAGTACCTTTGCCCTCTGTTCCAAACAGAGTTCCCCGCGCCCAAGAACGAGCTCTTCCAGCGCTTCCATGTCTACTACCTGGGATGTGAAGTGGTGTCCAAACCAGTCGGTAAGAAAATCATCAACATGAGCTACATAGACATGGCTCTAATCAGACATAAGTACATCTGACTTGTGTCAGCATGTTCACGTGGCCCAGAGACACGTGATCATCAAGAACACATGGTGACACGGGTCGACTGATTTCTAAAGAACTGTTTGATTTGGAAGACTAAGTACAGTCACATTTCTTATATCAGATATAACAGTTTACATGACTTTTCAGGAAACTCAGAACTAGGGATGGGCATGATTAATCGATAATTGATCATTAAGAATTTCATCGATTACGTTCATTTTCATCGACAAACCGAATGTAGGTTGCTGTGTGTAGTGTGACCAAACAGGTGTGTACATGTGTCTCTGCATCAGAAGGAGTGAGACACAAACAGTCGGTCAGTCTGCAGTGTACCGAAGCACAAATGTGTATTTAACGATGACTTGTACAAGAAATTCCACGCTTTCCGTTGTGTTCGGGACAAGTGTGAGTCCATGTGCACAGTGTACAAAGCAGCACATATGTTTCAGTGTCCAGTGGGAAAAAGCTTTACCAGGTGAGAGTCGCTCAATGTCGATGACGAGGACCCACCTCCCTCCCCCCGTACGGTGTCCTGGTTTTGACAAACGCAAATCTGGTCACACTAACCTGTATTCACCTGAATCATGTCTTTTAATCCAGCAGAAATTGGCCGCATCAGCGACACAAGAGCTGTATTTTTATCTTCGCTGAGTTTATGCAAATTAGCGATGCGTTTTAAGTTTAGTTTCTGTGAGAGTTGCGCAAAACTGAATTAAACACATTATAATGTCAAACGGATTGATGTGGCTCTAGAGTCGTTACGGTTTATATGTCGTAAAGATGAATTTATTTATGCAGATTAGTAGTGGAGATAGTAATAATAATGATGATCATTTTAATATAAAAACTTTAATGATTAATCGATAATCGATCGTTAATTCTTCCGACGATCGATTAAGAAAATTTCATCGAATGCCCATCCCTACTCAGAACTCCAGAGAATATTCAGATTCTTGTGTGCGTGTGGATATAGCCAGTGTGTGAAATCTGGTAACATCTTTAAGACTGCAGATGAAAAGGGGCAGCACGTTAGCACCATCTACAAGTTTGGGGACAAATCGTTAATCACTATTACCGCTATACTAAGTCAGTATAGCACTTTCACTCAAAGACACTTTTCAATATAGGACTAAAAAAAAGTGTCAAATCAAATAGTTCATCCCCCAAACTTTTTATTATTATTATTATTTTTTTATGCAAAAAATTCTCTTTTTGTGTATTCATTTAGTAGTCAAATGCTTGCATGTATGTTTCAGGAGTGGACGTGATCAATGATGCTTTAGAGGCAGCCATGAACAGCAAAGAGCAGAGTGAATGGACCCCAGTGTCTGTGAACGTGGCCCCAGCTACACTCACCATCCTGACCACACAGGTAACCCTACAGCTGCTCCTCAGGTCAGCTTCACTACACAGACAGTATACTGCAGTACCTGGTCCTATTCAGCTCATTCAAACTGCGTTACACACAAGTAGGGATGTAATGATATCCAATCTCATGGTAAAATATTTTTTGTGTATACTCACGGTGTTATAAAGGGGCTTCACAATATCATATCAATATCGATTTCTCTTGCCTATCTAATAAATCAAATTGTGCAGTAAAGTTTATATTCTTTTTTTTGTAAACATCATAAGACATAGAATGGCCGGCAGTGTTCTTCTGCAGTGTACGTTGTGCTGTTGTCGGTGTTGTAGGGCAGCGCTGTTGCTCTCAAGTCTTTTAGCCTGGACTGGACTTTATTTTTGGTGAATTCATGGAACTTTTCTGAGTGTCATTTTTCCTAATGAGTCCTCACAGTGCTTATATTTCATGAAGATATTTTAATAGCTCCATGGAATACAGACACAGTGTCTCAGAGCTAACCCAAACACTAAATTGTTGTTTGTCTCCTTTTGTCTATTCATGCTTGTGTCATTTTCTGTTCCATAAACATGACTTAACATGTCCCCAGATACAGTAGATCAGATACAGTCTTTCTTGTAACAGCTGTAATGGTATAATGCTTATTCTTAATTACAAAATTGGACATGGGTAATGTTGTTTATGCAATCATTTAGGGCACATTTTTTCAGATCTAAACTAGAGGGTTTTGTAACTTTGCAACTTGTATGTGTCCTCTATCTGCAGGTTAAAGTGCCTATGACAGGATGGACTACATTTGACTAAAACACAGTTCACATCATTATATTTAAGATTTTACTAAAAACACTTTCTTTACCAGTCTGACCATTATTTAGATTTCACATTTTACTTCCTGGCTGGAAGTCAGTAGGCCAAAACTCCTCTAATGCACAGAGAGATTATTATTTGACAAATAAAACTATAAGAAAACACCCTTATTTGTTGAAATCATGTTTAAAATATCAGAAAAATGTGTTTTGTGTTTGTAAGTGTAAATTGTGCCTAAATTTTGGACAGAATTCTCCCAGTGTGATGTCATCAGTGTGGAACTCTAAAATAGAACTCTCTACTTCCTGTAATTTTTCATTTTAACATATTTTTCAACTTTACTTCACAAACTGTGAAGCAGATTTATCTGTTCAAATTAAGTAGAAATGAATGAATCATCAGAAACTTGTCATATGCACTTCACGGCACTGGCATCCTAGTTTCAGTTGTGATTGTAGTACCCTGTTTACATCTGTAAGAGATTCCATACAGTTCCTTTAAACCCCACTGTATTCTGAAGGTTAAACCACACAACCAGTGCCTGACATCTCTCTGTTTCTTGTGACTTGTGTGCAGAATGAGGAGGTCCTAGCAGAGTGCCGTGTGCGCTTCCTGTCCTTTATGGGCGTGGGCAAAGACGTGCACACCTTCGCCTTCATCATGGCCGAAGGACCCAGCGACTTCACCTGCCACATGTTCTGGTGTGAGCCCAATGCAGCCAGTCTGAGCGAGGCTGTGCAGGCCGCCTGTATGGTGAGGGACTGAAGCACCACACGTTTCACTAGAGAACTCCAATCTGTCACTGTGACAGGCAGGGCCCAGAAAAATCTGTCTTGAGCTATTTTTATCTGTCATTGTGTATTTACACCACGTGTGCACAGATACTTTACATGCAGTGTGTGTGGAGCTCCTTAAAAGCAAAAACACAAATCACACTGTCATTATGAAGTCATATGTCTTTGTTCAACATATAGAATAGCGGCTTATTAGTGTTTCCTTTCTTTAAACTTAGTAGTTTCCGTAAAGTCCAGTTTTAGTTCAGTCTCAGCTCAATCCATCCAAAAAGACAGAAGATTAAAACTAGTGTTGATGTTTTGTGTAAAACTATGAGTTGTTGCGTGATGTTCAACCCATCAAAGTGGCACAGCCTTCAGAACTTTCCACAACAGTTGAAAACTCTTCTCTGTAACTTGTGGTCAGCACCAGTGTGACTGGGCAGGCTGCCTGTATGGTTACACTCCACCATAAAGTCATTCTGTATTCACTAAATGCGGTGAAATGCCAATTCAAAACCTGACACAATAGAGGACAAATATACATAACTGTATGTATCCAAACATTACATTTCTCTAAACTATGCCATCAGTTCTAACTTCTGCTTTGAGCATTTGTTATTATGTTGCACTATGTATAATGTCCACTCCACTACACATACTGGACCATGCTAACTGCACTTTTCTTCTCCCCAGTTGCGTTACCAGAAATGCCTGGACGCCCGCCCGCCCAGCCTGGCCTCCTGTCTGCCCACTCCCCCGGCTGACTCGGTGGCTCGGAGGGTGCGTAAGGGCGTGCAGAGCCTGCTGGGCAGCTTTAAGAGCTACAGGTCGGGCTCTCAGTCTCCTGAAAGCACCCCAAGCAAGAGCCCCAGCCAGAGGCAAATCTACAGGTTTCCCCCCCAAGAGCCCCAGCCAGAGGCAAATCTACAGGTTTATCCCACATCGGAGCACCTCTGAACACCTATGTATGGCTGCACAATATTGGAAAAGGCAATCTGAAAATAGCCATGAACATTTTCTGCTTGACATGTGAGACTGGTTGATATGGTGATAAAAACAGAATGTTGATCTCATTCCTGTGACGTTCTGCTGTTTTGGTGATGCCATATTGTGATTCACTATTTGTCTATTTAATGTAGCTCAAACAGACACTTTTTTCCACTTCTACAATTGGTTAGTCATCTGTAAGGCTCTGAGTGACAGGTGGCTTTAACCAATCACAGTGAAGTGTGAGCTTTCAGAAGACACCAATAACTTTATATACCAATACCAAGAAACATAAAGTGAATCCTGATCAAATCTAAAATTATTCTATTCATGTTTTGCCATATCATCCACCACAATATTTAACCTGTTGAAATCAACTGTTAACTTTGAGAGCGAATGGAACATGTCTCCTTCCTCCAAGAAGGGAACAGTCTATTACATGTTCAATGACTACACCTTATTTTTCAATATTGTACAGCCTTATTCAGTGAAAACACAAAACCAGATCAACAACTTTGTGCTGCCATTTTCAAAGTCTTACCTTTTATTTCAATTTCCACACCAGTTTGAATGTTGGACATGGATGTGTATTCCACTTGATTTGCACCACGATGTTACTGTAGCTCCTTTTTCTAAGAAGGGCCTGTCTAGCGTTACCATAGCAACGCCTTCCTCTCACTTTGATTGTAACTACGGCCCTTCTGTGCACTTTGTGTACGGCCTCATGTCTGTGCCACGTTGTAGTTTAGTCTTCCAAAAAAAAAAAACCTCTCACTACGTTTACATGAAGAGTACTCAGACTACGTGCGTTGTCCAGTTATAGTCTGATTTCTGCCAGACCACCCTTGTCCATTCTACCTGCAGGTTCTAAAGCGTAATTACTGGGAGGTGTGTAGGAATTGATAAACAGCATTGGCATTTTCTAGTTCTATACGCTAGTCGAGTAAGCTAACGTGCAGTTTGTTATTGTTTTGCTAATTAATCTTAACTTTATTATAATTTTTAATGCGGAATATTTTGTTAGGCTAATTTTAAACAATGTGGGTCAAAAACGATGAAAAACAAGCTCAGTCGTACATTGTATTACGCGGTTGTGCAGTATGATCTGGCTGTGTTTTGCCCGGTGCAGTTGAATGCCTCTCCTTGTGTAGTCAGAGTACGCTGTGGATGCAGTACTCGAGTTCTAATGGGAGGAGCACAGTAATGTGGTTTTCTTTACATGTGAACGTAGTGAGTGACACATGTGAGGAGAGGGGCCCTGGTCACATGGAGCTGACATTGTTGAAAAAGGGACATTTTTATGAACAATATGACAACAATAAGTTTATCAAGTCCAACTGTTTGATTTTAAATGTGTACAATATTCTCATTACGTGTGTAAAACAATATTCACACAGGTTATTTATAGTTTACATGACATTTTTACTAGATATTATTACTGTATTTTCCGGGCTATTAGACGCGCTCTTAAGCCTCTATCCGCATCAAAAAAACGGCCGCGCGCCCCGCAATCCAGAGCACCCTATACACGAATCCACTCGAGTGTCCCAGCACGACTTCAGTAAACTACAAAGCCACACCACCCACAGAAAACACAAACTCACACGGAGCAGACACACTCATCACTCCACGCCAACGGCCGAGGAACGGAACGGAGGAACGAACCGAAAAAGCGAGTGCAATGTGCACTTCTAGACACAACTGAACAACTGAGTCACTGCGAACACGCCGACAATCCGTTGGTCCCAGACAGCACCCTCCCTACACGCCACAACTGAACAAAGCCCAGAGTCACCGTGAACGCCACAAACAAACAAAACCACTCACCCATCACACTGTTGGGTTTCATTTAAAGTCCGGTGCGGTTTATTTATGAAAAAAGTTAGAAAATGGACCGTTCAATGACAGTGCGTCTTATAATCCAGAGCTCCTAATAGCCCGGAAAATACGGTACTCCTATTTTTTATAATAATTTTAATAAATCATAAAACATAATTGATTTTTGAGCCTACATTTTGACTTCTCTGGATATAAGGTAGATATTGTCCTCCGTGTGGCCAGCGCCCGAGAGTCTGTTTGATTTGTGCATGAACAATTTGCAAGTTCAATGCTCGTGTGTGCAATAACGCCATGTTGTTCTCATTTCTTTGTTTTTTTGTAAGTTAAGCCTGACCCGGCTGGATGTGCGGAGCCGTGTCAAAATGGCTTCTGGGTTGTACAAATGATTGTGAAATGTCCACTTTCCACAGGTAGACTAGACTATTCCCACTCGCTGCATGTTTGAGAAGTAGAGCTTAGGAGCCATCATGTACAAAGTAATTCCATTTTGGTGAGAAAAGACTGAATTGTGTCCAAGGGGTGGGCGATATTGCAATAATGATGATGGTACAGTTTGAAAAGTGAATGAATGAAGAATACCAGCTGCATGCAATACTAAACTGAAATAGGGCGACGCAATTCAATTTTATTTGTGATAACGATCAATCAAAATCAAAACCAAATCAATCAAAAAAGTATGTCGTTCGAAATGTTTTTACTTTCTATTGTGAATGTAATGTGCGCTGGTTCTTATAAAAAATATTAATACTAGGATTGTTATAAATATTGACACCAAGATTCTAATCGATACTTAAAGTCACAGTATGTAACTTTCTGCACATCACTTATGCCATCTGCAAGTTAAAACCATACTACGGAACATTCTTGATGGAGATGGTCTAAATTAGAAGTGTAATATGAATGTGACTCCTGTTAGTTTTGAAAATTATTTGTCTTAAAAGACACCTTCAAAAGATTTTCCTTTTTTCGTTTTTAAATTGTGATCAAACTAAATTATACAAGTTAATATTTGAAAAACGTGACGTAAATTATCACCACAATTATTCGATTACAATTCTGACCCAAATAATCCACGACACCACATATCAAGTGCACTTCTAGTGTACATGAATTTAACTGAAATCAAAATGAAAGTGTTAAATTTCTTTTTAAAATGAGATCTGACCTTTGCTGTATCGCCTGCCCTGGTTTGCGTCTCGTGTTCATAGGCATGTTCCTTCTCAATGTCGATGTGTGTCTAAATATATCTGTAGATTTTAGACTGAAATCGTGACTCAACAGACAGCAGGTAAATGTGGATAGTGGGAAGTCTTCACTTTTGAAATGGTTTTAACGTGTGTGGACCCGCTCTGGTGTAATGTATTTTTTATCCTCTCCGCACACTCAAATGTACACTATTAAGATGGTTCTTTTTGCATTAGCTGCTTAGATTTTACTTTTTATAAAAATTACACTACATATAGAAGTTTATCTGTAAGTGAGTGACTAAATGTATGTAGCACAATAGTGGACTTTGTAAATGAGGCAGCTGGGAAAAGATTAACGCAAGACTAGACTAGTTAAAGATACACTATATCACTTTTCTTGTGGAGTTCTTGTCTCCATGGAGATGTTATTGCTTTGCCTAGAATGCTCCACAGTTTGGCATTATTATTATTATTATGAATTTTTATTCATTCAATTTTAGGTGTTTTTATTTCTCAAAGACAGTGTGAAAAACATATATTGTTACGGTGATCAGAACTGACACAGAATTGACCTAGCACGCACGCACACACGCACGCACGCACGCACGCACGCACACACACACACACACACACACACACACACACACACACACACACACACACACACACAGCACTTTCATACTCAGTCTTTAGTCAAGACACTTTACCCACAATACCAAGTACTGGCCGGGCCTTGCTTAGCTTCTCAGATCTGACGAGGCCTGATCTGATGGGTTTAATGCCATATTGTGAAACATTCCAGTTTATAGCATGTTGGAAAAGATCTACTCATTCACAGAAATCCTTAATGAATAAAATAAAATCAGCTATAAAAAGAAAAAAGTTGCTAAAGCCTTGTTTTTATTATTTTAGAATGCAACTTTGAATTGTAACACTGTCCCATCCTCAGCTGCTCTCTGTGTGCATCACTGTTCCTATGTTCTCTGTTCTGTGCAACACTAAGAGTCCACCATCAGCAGATTAATTTTATTTCTCTTCATGTAAATGAAGTGTACAAAATATGTGTATATAAAAGTCACCGCACAATAAATGTCGACATATCCCAACACTGTTGTCTGTTTCTTCGGGAGTTTTTTCTTTCATTTGAGTCACATTTATTGAACTGATGGGAACTGTAATTGGGCTCAATCATCACAAATGTGCCTGGAGTTTTTTGGCTTCATTCACACAGACTTTGAGGAATCGTGTGTATTTACACTGTCCTGCTTCAGTCACTAGCACCTTTACCTCACAGCAAGAGGGTCTCAAAATCCCAGATTGGGTGGGACTTTTTTGTGCAGAGTTTGCATGTTGTTCTTCCTATGTTTTGGTGGATTTCCTCTGGTTTACACACAACCCAAAACATGATGTAAGTGATATCCTCCCTGGAGTCTGACAGGTTGAGCTAATGGCATTGAAGGATGGGGTCAAATGCAGAGAATTAATGTCTCTTTAGGACACAGCTGTGATACTCGTACATGCAGTGCATATGATTAGATGATTTTACAAATTATCTTGCCTAGAGATTTAAAAAAGGCTGTCAGTTTTGGTGAAGTTATTCGATGTACTTTTTGCTTGGCAGCTGATGTAACATTTGAAGAAACAATTCCATTGTAACTTAGCAGCCATACTGTAAACAAGGGCCTAAGCTATGTCTGATTTACACAGTGGATCCAAAAACAGACATCTTTATGTTCTTTAGAAGCGCTCGTAAGTTCAGGTCGTCGTGTACATTATGCCTGCATTTGGAATTGTAGAGAACTGTGACATACAGTCTACAGAGAGAAGACAGCATTTTGTTGAGGTTCATATTTTTCAGTGGGCTGTGGCCTCAAGGCTTGACATGCACAACACATCACCACTGTGAACACACTTTAAGGTCACATGAAATATCCCCAACACTAGATTTGTTTCAGTAATAATATTATAATATTCTGGACAAACGCAGAATTAATAAAGACATATAGTGCATGTGTCTGCTCTGTAGTTATAATCTATGACACCTGCCCACCATTATTCTACTGAACATCTGTGAGGAGCTGAAAACATGCTGTCTGGAGAAGACACCCCTTCAAACCTGAGACAACTAGAGCATTAGACATAGAGAAATGGGTTAAAATACTTGTTGACCGGAGCAGAAGTCTCATTGACAGTTACAGAAATCATTTGTTTGCAGAGTTTGCATCAAAAGGTCATGCAACAAAATATTAAGTTAAGGGAACCATCATTTGTCATTATTTTGTTTTTCTAATGATTTTGTTTAACCACACAGGTGAAAAAACAATGTTTGATTTTTGTTGGTCAATTTTCAGTAAATTTGATTTATTATTGCTTTTCTCAGTTTCAAGTTATTTCAGTGATTATTGTTGATTTTTCTTTCATTGCCAGATGGATACCAGTAATTTTGTCCATGACTATATATATATATGGACTGAGATGTTTGTTGTTTTTCCAGGTATCTGTTGTAGCCACTCTTCCAGTTTGGGGGTTACAGCCCCGAGTGTCCGATCACCACAGGCTCCACTGATGCCTTCACTTTCCAGACCTTCTCCAGCTCCTCCTTGAGCCCCTGGTATTTCTCTAGTTTCTCGTGTTCCTTTTTCCTGATATTTCCTTCTCTTGGTATTGTGATGTCAACCACCACAGCTCTGCTCTGTTTCTTCTCCACCACCACTATGTCTGGTTGGTCCATCACCATCCTGTCAGTCTGTATCTGAAGTCCCACAGGATCTTGGCTCGGTCGTTCTCCACAACTTTTGGAAGTTTTTTCCCACCTTGATCCTGGGGTCTCCAGCCTGTTGTCTGCACAGATGTTTCTGTACACTATACCCACCACTTGGTTATCGGTCGCTCCATGTTTGTTTCCCTGTAGCATCTTACACCTGCAGTTCTGTGCTGGACTGTCTCAGGAGCCTCTTTGCACAGTCTACACCGTGGCTCTTGTCTGGTGTGGTAGATCTGGGCCTCTGTTGCTTGAGTGCCCAGGTCCTGCTCCTGAGCAGCCAGGATGAGCCTCTGTGTGTCCTTCAGACCAGCCCTCTCAAGACATTGGGAGGATTTCTTGATATCAGCCACTTCAGGTTATGTTCCAGTGGCCCCGTGCAGGGCTTGTCCTGCCATGATGGTCCCTCCAGCACCTCTTCCTCTGGACCCCACTGTCTGAGACCATTCTCTGAGGACCTCATCTGTTAGGGAGTTGTCCTTGATCTACTCAAGGAGCTTGGATGTTTCATCCTAGTCCTCGGTCTCCTTCCTTCCGGCTTGTGTACAGTCACAGGGTGCTGGATTTGGGATGGAACCCTCCATGCATGGTCAGGAGCTTTCGTGTCTTAACATCTGTGGTCTGTATCTCCTCCTTTGACCAGTGCATGATTACTGCTTATGTATGCATGTATGTATGTATGTATTGAAGGCTGTTACAAATAATAAAGTGTGGTGAGTATACCACTTGCAATTATTAAATGCTGAAATCATATATTTGTTTAAATGTTGTTAATGAAGTCACACAGTTAATGCTTAACTACTGAAATCTGATACATGTGTTTAAAGAAACTGCTGTGTAGGTTGTGTCTTTTTTAAGGAAATTCTGTACAGAGCAGCTGACAAGGGGACATCCTGGCTGGCACCCAAATCTAAATAGATCCGGTCATTCCCATAAATGGAGAAACTTCAAGGAGGACCCAAGGCGTGAACCTGATCAACATATCATTATACATATTTCTGTGAAAGTATATATACTGGGTTAAGGGACAGATGCAGGCGTTCAGACTGCCTGAAACTAAGTCCTGTGTAGAATAGGCCATCAGGGATAGTGGTCTGACCCAGAGCTCTGTATTAGAATTGTATTGGACAGGGAATAAATTCTTTTTACTTTTAATCGATTGATTCCAGTTGTGATTTTTGATAGAACATGCCTAACACTATGTATGTATGTATGTATGTATGTATGTATATGTATTTATTTATTTATTCATTTATGAGATAGGGTCAGTGCACAATTTTTACATGAACCTTAACAGGAGAGGTTCTTGTACCAGGTTGTAGCATCAGTGTTAATTTCCACCTGTCGTCCCTGGACAGGTTCACTGATTGTTTGTATGTAAGTGACCTGAGCTCTCAACTGGTCTTCTTCTTCCTGTGTGGCATGTTTTGGGCATGCTGGGTATCTAACTGGCAGGACGTAGCTGATTCCTGAGCACAGTACATCCTCACTGTGGTGAAACATCTCAAACTCATAGACTAACTTTACAGAGCCACACCTCCTCACACACCTCCCTGGTTCTTGACAGGAGATGAGAGCTTCCCACACACTCTTCTGCTGTCCCCATGCCTGCTCCACTTCACACACTGTCCAACCTGACAGTGGCATCAGAACCTGTTCTCCACTCGTGCCAGGGGAGCTTAACAAACTCATTATCCTGCTGTCAACCACTAAAGAAAGCAATAATTACCACACATTCAGGAGCTGTCTCTGCTAATAAATGAAATCCCACTCCATCCCTTTGTTAATTCAGACTATATAAAGAGAAAGTTTCTGCAGAAGAGCAATGTCAAGAGAAGGATTTGGAACCCACGACTCCATTTGGAGGCCAGAAGTCCATTTGCTGAGGAAAGTGAGTCTGGCACCAGTCTGCTGCCCGTCGCTCTTGATGTGTGCTGTCAGTATGTAGGTCATAGTTCATTATCACCGCTGTACTGGCACAAATGACCACACTCGTACTTACTGTTGGACTGGTACTACACACATATAACTAGTGTTTTATTTAAAGGTTCTTTGAGACTAACATGTCATTTTACAGCTGCTACAATTCTGTCATCCAGGTCATGTGATATACAGAGAGAGCTGTACTGTATATAACAGGCGACTTTGGATCATCAGTAACAGACAAAATGTTTGATTGAGTCTGAAGTTTATGCACAGAGACAAATGTGTTTATAAAGCATATTACTAAGAGACTAGACACAAAGTACAGATAGTAAAGATAGACACTAAATACAAGGATATATAAAGCAGAAATAGAGCAACTCCATGTGCAAACATCGACCATCACATTACGGTCCATCTTCTGAATAAACACATAAAACTATGTTTGAGTGAAGCCCAAAGCCTTTCATTCTGGAGATGAATTGAAGTGTTTCATTGTGTTGTCACTGTTGTGATTTTAATTCAGTGTATAAAAAGGCCTACATTTCAAGAGAAAGTCTCTGCAGAACAGCAATGTCAAGAGAGGGATTTGAACCCACGACTCCATTTGGAGAGCAGACGTCCTGTACTGAGAAAGATGTTCACCTTGAGTCTGGTGCCTTAGGCCTCTGGGTCGTCCTGACAGTCTGCTCCCCCACAGTCTTGGTGTGTGCTGTCAGTATGTAGGTCATGGTCCATTATCACTTTACTGGCACAAATGACCACACTCGTACTTACTGTTGGACTGGCACCAAGCACATAGAAACTAGTGCTTTATGTAAAGGTTGTTTGAGACTAACATGTCATTTTACAGCTGCAGCAATAGTAGTGTATCGAGAAGCACTAAACATAACCAATATTCAACCTTGAGTAAAGCAGCCCGTGAGACTATCTACATGCTTATAACCTGCTCAAAGCACATTATGTATAAGTCCTTGATTACTGACCCAAAGAAAGGTCACATAATAAAATGCTCTAGTTTTATGTTATTATTTCTTTTATGTTGTATGCTATTCTTCTGTATTGCATAGGACAAAAAAAATAAATTTCTGGATTGAGAGGTGGAACGATGGCGCTTTTGGAGGAGACCAGAGCGATCCTGGCTTCTTGCCCTCGATAAGACTGTGTCCAGGGTCTTTTCACTGCAGCCCCGTATCCATGGACACTGAGCAAGAGACTATCTAAGGAGGACAAGGTGACGCTGCAGGACACAGAAGAGGGACATTTTGTCTTTTCCTCTCCTCAAACTGCCCCACACAGATCTGCTGACCCTCCCTGGCCAGGCCTCCTCTTAAACTGCACTCAGACCTTTGACTGAGACACAAGCCGAGTGTAAATGTTGCTGTAGCAAAATTTGAATTTCCCCCGGGATCAGTGAAATATCTCTCGCTCTCTCTGCACCGTGGATCTCCCGTCTCTGCTTTCCAAACCTCCATCTGTATCTGTTGCATGCGCTGGTGTTTAAGTCTGGCTCCACTTCACAGGCTCTGGGCTTTGGGGGGGTCCGGAGGAAGGAGTCTGTGGGGGGCGATGATTATTCACGCTCACTCCTGCGCTCGCCACTGATCCCTCCCATCACACGAAACTATAAATATTAATACCTCTATGGCTTTGTTTTAGCGACCTGTGTGAAGATGTGAAGTACGAGTACGTGATGTTGGGAGTTGCCAGCGTACGTGCCCTGGGGGAAGGGGGAGGAGGGGGGCCAGAGGGAGGCTCCGGGGCCGATTCAGTCAAGGGCACCTCAAGGGGAAGTGCAAATGGAAGAGGTTTATAAAGCAGAGTCCCGAACAATGGAAGCACCGCTGGCTGTTTACTGCGTTAAATAGTGTGATTGTGGATTGTTTTAAGGTGGAATTGAACCTGTAGCAAGGTCGAAAGGCACAACGGCACTCAAGGGCCGCTGGGTAATGAGAGGAAATTGCATGTGGATTACTTCTATACACAGACAGCCTCTTCATACCACCTCAAGATTCAGGAGGAAAATTAGGGCAAATTTAAGAGACGTACACCACTCTTATATTTATCAAGATTCTGACAAAATGTAAGTATTTTATTCTTTTATTATTTATTATTCTTTTATTTATTATTTTTCTTTCTTTTTTTTTTTTTAATCTATCTTATTTATTCAACGTTTAACTCTTTTCATATTTCTGTGTTTTGAACGTCCCAGATGTCAGGTTTTTTTGGCCATTTTAACTTATTTTTATATGAAAATATTGTATGATGTAATACGTTTTTTTTTTTTTTTTTACCTTTGTATAAGTAAACTATATTTTTCCACAAATAGGTTAGAGATTGTAGCATGGTGGACTATTGTAATTATGAATTATTATTAATTAGGATTAGGGTTAGGTTATTAATTATTATACTGAGTCATGAGAAATGTATTCTGTTATTTCACGAGGTTTAACACAGATGTCAGTCCTTTCTATGCACTTCACTTCTTGTAGTGGATTGAAGTATTGGGTTTTTCTTAAAGGTCCTATATGAAATTAAACTGACTCTTGTGAGCTTTCAGACATTGTCATAAAGTTGTTCAAAAACATGTGGTGAGGAAATAACTAGGGCTGGGCACGTTAACGTGTTCATTTTGTGTTAATCAATTCATTAATGCCGACAATTATTTTAACGCCATTAACGCAGTTTTTATTATTATTATTATTTATTATTATTTTTTTTTTTTTATTGTAAACGTCTGTTGCTCAACTGGCTTTTATTTTGAAAAAGTCCATCGCGAGCGTTTCTTTAAGCTTGCTGTCTTTTCTTTACACTTTTTAAATTTTTTTCTGACCACGTGAGATGCAACGTGTCCGAGCTGGTCCCCGCGGCTGAGCCCGCGGCTGAGCCCGTGGCTGAGCCCGCGGCCAGGCGTGCGCTCTGAGCTTCCGCGGACTCCTAGCTCCGACCAGGCCGTGTGCTCCGGTTCACGGGTCTTTGTCTTCTCCTTCTTCCAGACGCACCTGATGCGTCCAAATCGAGGTGTCCAGTGAGGTTTTCGTCGCATTGGTCTTGCTTACATAACTCTATTACAGGGTTTCCACGAAGGCCCGGAAGATTTCGTGATATGATCCCGCCCAGATTGGCTCAGACAACTGTCAATCTCAAACTTCGTTCCAGCCACCGAAGGTTCAGCGCTGCAGGGGGAGTCACTGATTTACCCAGATACCACTGGAAGAAAAACTGTGATTGGTCCATTTCCATTCCATTATATTAACTTATAAAAGGTTATAAATAATCTTTGTCTAAGTTTATAACAATGATCTAGATATTATTACTCATAGTAGTGTTTATTACTCACCGCATAAAAAATACTGAAAACATATATTAGTAGTACAAAAATTCATTCAATATTTTTTCTTGAGCTTTCAGAATACCTTGAAGACTCTAAAGGTTTAACTCTGAAAGAAATGCTGTTTGCACAACAAATGTGCAACTCTTTCATTTACATTTCCAATAAAAGTGTTCTATATGCTACTTTTTAATTCATTATTTGGTTTTGCATATAACATGTGATTAATCGTGATTAATCACTTGAACTCATGTAATTAATTCGATTAATATTTCAAAAAAACAGCTTAATATGGATGTGGCCCGTGTAAACTTAGTACAGAAATGCACTACTTTTTGTACAACTGTCAGCATGAAACATTCCACCAATTTAGTTCTACTTATTATGAAACTATAAAGAATTCTCAAATCGATATTTTCTGACTGCTCCTCCTCCCAAGACCGAGCTGACCTGTCCAGAGAGAGTCATCGAAAACTCCATTCAAAACAAACTCGTTTTCAAAGTGCTCCATCCTCCGGGCGCACACACATGTGACACACCAGGACTCCAAATGGGAAAAGGACAGTGCTTAGAGCCAAAATGGCCGCAGTGGCTGTAATGGGACTTTGTGATTTATAGGTGGGCGAGTGCTTCTCCATCAGAAACAACAGGCGTGACAAGGACCATTTGAAGCAGGGACAGATCGATGGGACAGTATGAGCTCCGTTTATGTCAAGAGCGCACTTTGGCTCAAGAAAAGGGGGGTGTTTATCACATTGTGGGGACTAATATGTGTGAGCTATACACACTCACATCACGGGACCTGCTTCTCTCAAACTAGTGCTGCTCACATCTGCTCATGGGTCCAGTCAANCATCTACAAGTTTGGGGACAAATCGTTAATCACTATTACCGCTATACTAAGTCAGTATAGCACTTTCACTCAAAGACACTTTTCAATATAGGACTAAAAAAAAGTGTCAAATCAAATAGTTCATCCCCCAAACTTTTTATTATTATTATTATTTTTTTATGCAAAAAATTCTCTTTTTGTGTATTCATTTAGTAGTCAAATGCTTGCATGTATGTTTCAGGAGTGGACGTGATCAATGATGCTTTAGAGGCAGCCATGAACAGCAAAGAGCAGAGTGAATGGACCCCAGTGTCTGTGAACGTGGCCCCAGCTACACTCACCATCCTGACCACACAGGTAACCCTACAGCTGCTCCTCAGGTCAGCTTCACTACACAGACAGTATACTGCAGTACCTGGTCCTATTCAGCTCATTCAAACTGCGTTACACACAAGTAGGGATGTAATGATATCCAAATCTCATGGTAAAATATTTTTTGTGTATACTCACGGTGTTATAAAGGGGCTCACAATATCAATATCGATTTCTCTTGCCTATCTAATAAATCAAATTGTGCAGTAAAGTTTATATTCTTTTTTTTGTAAACATCATAAGACATAGAATGGCCGGCAGTGTTCTGCAGTGTACGTTGTGCTGTTGTCGGTGTTGTAGGGCAGCGCTGTTGCTCTCAAGTCTTTTAGCCTGGACTGGACTTTATTTTTGGTGAATTCATGGAACTTTTCTGAGTGTCATTTTTCCTAATGAGTCCTCACAGTGCTTATATTTCATGAAGATATTTTAATAGCTCCATGGAATACAGACACAGTGTCTCAGAGCTAACCCAAACACTAAATTGTTGTTTGTCTCCTTTTGTCTATTCATGCTTGTGTCATTTTCTGTTCCATAAACATGACTTAACATGTCCCCAGATACAGTAGATCAGATACAGTCTTTCTTGTAACAGCTGTAATGGTATAATGCTTATTCTTAATTACAAAATTGGACATGGGTAATGTTGTTTATGCAATCATTTAGGGCACATTTTTTCAGATCTAAACTAGAGGGTTTTGTAACTTTGCAACTTGTATGTGTCCTCTATCTGCAGGTTAAAGTGCCTATGACAGGATGGACTACATTTGACTAAAACACAGTTCACATCATTATATTTAAGATTTTACTAAACACTTTCTTTACCAGTCTGACCATTATTTAGATTTCACATTTTACTTCCTGGCTGGAAGTCAGTAGGCCAAAACTCCTCTAATGCACAGAGATTATTATTTGACAAATAAAACTATAAGAAAACACCCTTATTTGTTGAAATCATGTTTAAAATATCAGAAAAATGTGTTTGTGTTTGTAAGTGTAAATTGTGCCTAAATTTTGGACAGAATTCTCCCAGTGTGATGTCATCAGTGTGGAACTCTAAAATAGAACTCTCTACTTCCTGTAATTTTTCATTTTAACATATTTTTCAACTTTACTTCACAAACTGTGAAGCAGATTTATCTGTTCAAATTAAGTAGAAATGAATGAATCATCAGAAACTTGTCATATGCACTTCACGGCACTGGCATCCTAGTTTCAGTTGTGATTGTAGTACCCTGTTTACATCTGTAAGAGATTCCATACAGTTCCTTTAAACCCCACTGTATTCTGAAGGTTAAACCACACAACCAGTGCCTGACATCTCTCTGTTTCTTGTGACTTGTGTGCAGAATGAGGAGGTCCTAGCAGAGTGCCGTGTGCGCTTCCTGTCCTTTATGGGCGTGGGCAAAGACGTGCACACCTTCGCCTTCATCATGGCCGAAGGACCCAGCGACTTCACCTGCCACATGTTCTGGTGTGAGCCCAATGCAGCCAGTCTGAGCGAGGCTGTGCAGGCCGCCTGTATGGTGAGGGACTGAAGCACCACACGTTTCACTAGAGAACTCCAATCTGTCACTGTGACAGGCAGGGCCCAGAAAAATCTGTCTTGAGCTATTTTTATCTGTCATTGTGTATTTACACCACGTGTGCACAGATACTTTACATGCAGTGTGTGTGGAGCTCCTTAAAAGCAAAAACACAAATCACACTGTCATTATGAAGTCATATGTCTTTGTTCAACATATAGAATAGCGGCTTATTAGTGTTTCCTTTCTTTAAACTTAGTAGTTTCCGTAAAGTCCAGTTTTAGTTCAGTCTCAGCTCAATCCATCCAAAAAGACAGAAGATTAAAACTAGTGTTGATGTTTTGTGTAAAACTATGAGTTGTTGCGTGATGTTCAACCCATCAAAGTGGCACAGCCTTCAGAACTTTCCACAACAGTTGAAAACTCTTCTCTGTAACTT
Source organism: Boleophthalmus pectinirostris (assembly GCF_026225935.1). NCBI lineage: Eukaryota > Metazoa > Chordata > Actinopteri > Gobiiformes > Gobiidae > Boleophthalmus > Boleophthalmus pectinirostris. The sequence goes on along the minus strand of NW_026571541.1, from coordinate 2,169,660 downwards.
GTGGTCAGCACCAGTGTGACTGGGCAGGCTGCCTGTATGGTTACACTCCACCATAAAGTCATTCTGTATTCACTAAATGCGGTGAAATGCCAATTCAAAACCTGACACAATAGAGGACAAATATACATAACTGTATGTATCCAAACATTACATTTCTCTAAACTATGCCATCAGTTCTAACTTCTGCTTTGAGCATTTGTTATTATGTTGCACTATGTATAATGTCCACTACACATACTGGACCATGCTAACTGCACTTTTCTTCTCCCCAGTTGCGTTACCAGAAATGCCTGGACGCCCGCCCGCCCAGCCTGGCCTCCTGTCTGCCCACTCCCCCGGCTGACTCGGTGGCTCGGAGGGTGCGTAAGGGCGTGCAGAGCCTGCTGGGCAGCTTTAAGAGCTACAGGTCGGGCTCTCAGTCTCCCTGAAAGCACCCCCAAGAGCCCCAGCCAGAGGCAAATCTACAGGTTTCCCCCCCAAGAGCCCCAGCCAGAGGCAAATCTACAGGTTTATCCCACATCGGAGCACCTCTGAACACCTATGTATGGCTGCACAATATTGGAAAAGGCAATCTGAAAATAGCCATGAACATTTTCTGCTTGACATGTGAGACTGGTTGATATGGTGATAAAAACAGAATGTTGATCTCATTCCTGTGACGTTCTGCTGTTTTGGTGATGCCATATTGTGATTCACTATTTGTCTATTTAATGTAGCTCAAACAGACACTTTTTTCCACTTCTACAATTGGTTAGTCATCTGTAAGGCTCTGAGTGACAGGTGGCTTTAACCAATCACAGTGAAGTGTGAGCTTTCAGAAGACACCAATAACTTTATATACCAATAGAAACATAAAGTGAATCCTGATCAAATCTAAATTATTCTATTCATGTTTTGCCATATCATCCACCACAATATTTAACCTGTTGAAATCAACTGTTAACTTTGAGAGCGAATGGAACATGTCTCCTTCCTCCAAGAAGGGAACAGTCTATTACATGTTCAATGACTACACCTTATTTTTCAATATTGTACAGCCTTATTCAGTGAAAACACAAAACCAGATCAACAACTTTGTGCTGCCATTTTCAAAGTCTTACCTTTTATTTCAATTTCCACACCAGTTTGAATGTTGGACATGGATGTGTATTCCACTTGATTTGCACCACGATGTTACTGTAGCTCCTTTTTCTAAGAAGGGCCTGTCTAGCGTTACCATAGCAACGCCTTCCTCTCACTTTGATTGTAACTACGGCCTCATGTCTGTGCCACGTGTATCGTTGTAGTTTAGTCTTCCAAAAAAAAAAAACCCTCACTACGTTTACATGAAGAGTACTCAGACTACGTGCGTTGTCCAGTTATAGTCTGATTTCTGCCAGACCACCCTTGTCCATTCTACCTGCAGGTTCTAAAGCGTAATTACTGGGAGGTGTGTAGGAATTGATAAACAGCATTGGCATTTTCTAGTTCTATACGCTAGTCGAGTAAGCTAACGTGCAGTTTGTTATTGTTTTGCTAATTAATCTTAACTTTATTATAATTTTTAATGCGGAATATTTTGTTAGGCTAATTTTAAACAATGTGGGTCAAAAACGATGAAAAACAAGCTCAGTCGTACATTGTATTACGCGGTTGTGCAGTATGATCTGGCTGTGTTTTGCCCGGTGCAGTTGAATGCCTCTCCTTGTGTAGTCAGAGTACGCTGTGGATGCAGTACTCGAGTTCTAATGGGAGGAGCACAGTAATGTGGTTTTCTTTACATGTGAACGTAGTGAGTGACACATGTGAGGAGAGGGGCCCTGGTCACATGGAGCTGACATTGTTGAAAAAGGGACATTTTTATGAACAATATGACAACAATAAGTTTATCAAGTCCAACTGTTTGATTTTAAATGTGTACAATATTCTCATTACGTGTGTAAAACAATATTCACACAGGTTATTTATAGTTTACATGACATTTTTACTAGATATTATTACTGTATTTTCCGGGCTATTAGACGCGCTCTTAAGCCTCTATCCGCATCAAAAAACGGCCGCGCGCCCCGCAATCCAGAGCACCCTATACACGAATCCACTCGAGTGTCCCAGCACGACTTCAGTAAACTACAAAGCCACACCACCCACAGAAAACACAAACTCACACGGAGCAGACACACTCATCACTCCACGCCAACGGCCGAGGAACGGAACGGAGGAACGAACCGAAAAAGCGAGTGCAATGTGCACTTCTAGACACAACTGAACAACTGAGTCACTGCGAACACGCCGACAATCCGTTGGTCCCAGACAGCACCCTCCCTACACGCCACAACTGAACAAAGCCCAGAGTCACCGTGAACGCCACAAACAAACAAAACCACTCACCCATCACACTGTTGGGTTTCATTTAAAGTCCGGTGCGGTTTATTTATGAAAAAAGTTAGAAAATGGACCGTTCAATGACAGTGCGTCTTATAATCCAGAGCTCCTAATAGCCCGGAAAATACGGTACTCCTATTTTTTATAATAATTTTAATAAATCATAAAACATAATTGATTTTTGAGCCTACATTTTGACTTCTCTGGATATAAGGTAGATATTGTCCTCCGTGTGGCCAGCGCCCGAGAGTCTGTTTGATTTGTGCATGAACAATTTGCAAGTTCAATGCTCGTGTGTGCAATAACGCCATGTTGTTCTCATTTCTTTGTTTTTTTGTAAGTTAAGCCTGACCCGGCTGGATGTGCGGAGCCGTGTCAAAATGGCTTCTGGGTTGTACAAATGATTGTGAAATGTCCACTTTCCACAGGTAGACTAGACTATTCCCACTCGCTGCATGTTTGAGAAGTAGAGCTTAGGAGCCATCATGTACAAAGTAATTCCATTTTGGTGAGAAAAGACTGAATTGTGTCCAAGGGGTGGGCGATATTGCAATAATGATGATGGTACAGTTTGAAAAGTGAATGAATGAAGAATACCAGCTGCATGCAATACTAAACTGAAATAGGGCGACGCAATTCAATTTTATTTGTGATAACGATCAATCAAAATCAAAACCAAATCAATCAAAAAAGTATGTCGTTCGAAATGTTTTTACTTTCTATTGTGAATGTAATGTGCGCTGGTTCTTATAAAAAATATTAATACTAGGATTGTTATAAATATTGACACCAAGATTCTAATCGATACTTAAAGTCACAGTATGTAACTTTCTGCACATCACTTATGCCATCTGCAAGTTAAAACCATACTACGGAACATTCTTGATGGAGATGGTCTAAATTAGAAGTGTAATATGAATGTGACTCCTGTTAGTTTTGAAAATTATTTGTCTTAAAAGACACCTTCAAAAGATTTTCCTTTTTTCGTTTTTAAATTGTGATCAAACTAAATTATACAAGTTAATATTTGAAAAACGTGACGTAAATTATCACCACAATTATTCGATTACAATTCTGACCCAAATAATCCACGACACCACATATCAAGTGCACTTCTAGTGTACATGAATTTAACTGAAATCAAAATGAAAGTGTTAAATTTCTTTTTAAAATGAGATCTGACCTTTGCTGTATCGCCTGCCCTGGTTTGCGTCTCGTGTTCATAGGCATGTTCCTTCTCAATGTCGATGTGTGTCTAAATATATCTGTAGATTTTAGACTGAAATCGTGACTCAACAGACAGCAGGTAAATGTGGATAGTGGGAAGTCTTCACTTTTGAAATGGTTTTAACGTGTGTGGACCCGCTCTGGTGTAATGTATTTTTTATCCTCTCCGCACACTCAAATGTACACTATTAAGATGGTTCTTTTTGCATTAGCTGCTTAGATTTTACTTTTTATAAAAATTACACTACATATAGAAGTTTATCTGTAAGTGAGTGACTAAATGTATGTAGCACAATAGTGGACTTTGTAAATGAGGCAGCTGGGAAAAGATTAACGCAAGACTAGACTAGTTAAAGATACACTATATCACTTTTCTTGTGGAGTTCTTGTCTCCATGGAGATGTTATTGCTTTGCCTAGAATGCTCCACAGTTTGGCATTATTATTATTATTATGAATTTTTATTCATTCAATTTTAGGTGTTTTTATTTCTCAAAGACAGTGTGAAAAACATATATTGTTACGGTGATCAGAACTGACACAGAATTGACCTAGCACGCACGCACACACGCACGCACGCACGCACGCACACACACACACACACACACACACACACACACACACACACAGCACTTTCATACTCAGTCTTTAGTCAAGACACTTTACCCACAATACCAAGTACTGGCCGGGCCTTGCTTAGCTTCTCAGATCTGACGAGGCCTGATCTGATGGGTTTAATGCCATATTGTGAAACATTCCAGTTTATAGCATGTTGGAAAAGATCTACTCATTCACAGAAATCCTTAATGAATAAAATAAAATCAGCTATAAAAAGAAAAAAGTTGCTAAAGCCTTGTTTTTATTATTTTAGAATGCAACTTTGAATTGTAACACTGTCCCATCCCAGCTGCGCTCTGACTGCTCTCACTGTGTGCATATGTTCCTCTGTTCTGTGCAACACTAAGAGTCCACCATCAGCAGATTAATTTATTTCTCTTCATGTAAATGAAGTGTACAAAATATGTGTATATAAAAGTCACCGCACAATAAATGTCGACATATCCCAACACTGTTGTCTGTTCTTCGGGAGTTTTTTCTTTCATTTGAGTCACATTTATTGAACTGATGGGAACTGTAATTGGGCTCAATCATCACAAATGTGCCTGGAGTTTTTTGGCTTCATTCACACAGACTTTGAGGAATCGTGTGTATTTACACTGTCCTGCTTCAGTCACTAGCACCTTTACCTCACAGCAAGAGGGTCTCAAAATCCCAGATTGGGTGGGACTTTTTTGTGCAGAGTTTGCATGTTGTTCTTCCTATGTTTTGGTGGATTTCCTCTGGTTTACACACAACCCAAAACATGATGTAAGTGATATCCTCCCTGGAGTCTGACAGGTTGAGCTAATGGCATTGAAGGATGGGTCAAATGCAGAGAATTAATGTCTCTTTAGGACACAGCTGTGATACTCGTACATGCAGTGCATATGATTAGATGATTTTACAAATTATCTTGCCTAGAGATTTAAAAAGGCTGTCAGTTTTGGTGAAGTTATTCGATGTACTTTTTGCTTGGCAGCTGATGTAACATTTGAAGAAACAATTCCATTGTAACTTAGCAGCCATACTGTAAACAAGGGCCTAAGCTTATGTCTGATTTACACAGTGGATCCAAAAACAGACATCTTTATGTTCTTTAGAAGCGCTCGTAAGTTCAGGTCGTGTACATTATGCCTGCATTTGGAATTGTAGAGAACTGTGACATACAGTCTACAGAGAGAAGACAGCATTTTGTTGAGGTTCATATTTTTCAGTGGGCTGTGGCCTCAAGGCTTGACATGCACAACACATCACCACTGTGAACACACTTTAAGGTCACATGAAATATCCCCAACACTAGATTTGTTTCAGTAATAATATTATAATATTCTGGACAAACGCAGAATTAATAAAGACATATAGTGCATGTGTCTGCTCTGTAGTTATAATCTATGACACCTGCCCACCATTATTCTACTGAACATCTGTGAGGAGCTGAAACATGCTGTCTGGAGAAGACACCCTTCAAACCTGAGACAACTAGAGCATTAGACATAGAGAAATGGGTTAAAATACTTGTTGACCGGAGCAGAAGTCTCATTGACAGTTACAGAAATCATTTGTTTGCAGAGTTTGCATCAAAAGGTCATGCAACAAAATATTAAGTTAAGGGAACCATCATTTGTCATTATTTTGTTTTTCTAATGATTTTGTTTAACCACAGGTGAAAAACAATGTTTGATTTTTGTTGGTCAATTTTCAGTAAATTTGATTTATTATTGCTTTTCTCAGTTTCAAGTTATTTCAGTGATTATTGTTGATTTTTCTTTCATTGCCAGATGGATACCAGTAATTTTGTCCATGACTATATATATATATGGACTGAGATGTTTGTTGTTTTTCCAGGTATCTGTTGTAGCCACTCTTCCAGTTTGGGGGTTACAGCCCCGAGTGTCCGATCACCACAGGCACCACTGATGCCTTCACTTTCCAGACCTTCTCCAGCTCCTCCTTGAGCCCCTGGTATTTCTCTAGTTTCTCGTGTTCCTTTTTCCTGATATTTCCTTCTCTTGGTATTGTGATGTCCACCACCACAGCTCTGCTCTGTTTCTTCTCCACCACCACTATGTCTGGTTGGTCCATCACCATCCTGTCAGTCTGTATCTGAAGTCCCACAGGATCTTGGCTCGGTCGTTCTCCACAACTTTTGGAAGTTTTTCCCACCTTGATCCTGGGGTCTCCAGCCTGTTGTCTGCACAGATGTTTCTGTACACTATACCCACCACTTGGTTATGTCGCTCCATGTTTGTTTCCCTGTAGCATCTTACACCTGCAGTTCTGTGCTGGACTGTCTCAGGAGCCTCTTTGCACAGTCTACACCGTGGCTCTTGTCTGGTGTGGTAGATCTGGGCCTCTGTTGCTTGAGTGCCCAGGTCCTGCTCCTGAGCAGCCAGGATGAGCCTCTGTGTGTCCTTCAGACCAGCCCTCTCAAGACATTGGGAGGATTTCTTGATATCAGCCACTTCAGGTTATGTTCCAGTGGCCCCGTGCAGGGCTTGTCCTGCCATGATGGTCCCTCCAGCACCTCTTCCTCTGGACCCCACTGTCTGAGACCTTCTCTGAGGACCTCATCTGTTAGGGAGTTGTCCTTGATCTACTCAAGGAGCTTGGATGTTTCATCCTAGTCCTCGGTCTCCTTCCTTCCGGCTTGTGTACAGTCACAGGGTGCTGGATTTGGGATGGAACCCTCCATGCATGGTCAGGAGCTTTCGTGTCTTAACATCTGTGGTCTGTATCTCCTCCTTTGACCAGTGCATGATTACTGCTTATGTATGCATGTATGTATGTATGTATTGAAGGCTGTTACAAATAATAAAGTGTGGTGAGTATACCACTTGCAATTATTAAATGCTGAAATCATATATTTGTTTAAATGTTGTTAATGAAGTCACACAGTTAATGCTTAACTACTGAAATCTGATACATGTGTTTAAAGAAACTGCTGTGTAGGTTGTGTCTTTTTAAGGAAATTCTGTACAGAGCAGCTGACAAGGGGACATCCTGGCTGGCACCAAATCTAAATAGATCCGGTCATTCCCATAAATGGAGAAACTTCAAGGAGGACCCAAGGCGTGAACCTGATCAACATATCATTATACATATTTCTGTGAAAGTATATATACTGGGTTAAGGGACAGATGCAGGCGTTCAGACTGCCTGAAACTAAGTCCTGTGTAGAATAGGCCATCAGGGATAGTGGTCTGACCCAGAGCTCTGTATTAGAATTGTATTGGACAGGGAATAAATTCTTTTTACTTTTAATCGATTGATTCCAGTTGTGATTTTTGATAGAACATGCCTAACACTATGTATGTATGTATGTATGTATGTATGTATTTATTTATTTATTCATTTATGAGATAGGGTCAGTGCACAATTTTTACATGAACCTTAACAGGAGAGGTTCTTGTACCAGGTTGTAGCATCAGTGTTAATTTCCACCTGTCGTCCCTGGACAGGTTCACTGATTGTTTGTATTTAAGTGACCTGAGCTCTCAACTGGTCTTCTTCTTCCTGTGTGGCATGTTTTGGGCATGCTGGGTATCTAACTGGCAGGACGTAGCTGATTCCTGAGCACAGTACATCCTCACTGTGGTGAAACATCTCAAACTCATAGACTAACTTTACAGAGCCACACCTCACACACCTCCCTGGTTCTTGACAGGAGATGAGAGCTTCCCACACACTCTTCTGCTGTCCCCATGCCTGCTCCACTTCACACACTGTCCAACCTGACAGTGGCATCAGAACCTGTTCTCCACTCGTGCCAGGGGAGCTTAACAAACTCATTATCCTGCTGTCAACCACTAAAGAAAGCAATAATTACCACACATTCAGGAGCTGTCTCTGCTAATAAATGAAATCCCACTCCATCCCTTTGTTAATTCAGACTATATAAAGAGCAGAAGAGCAATGTCAAGAGAGGGATTTGAACCCACGACTCCATTTGGAGGCCAGAAGTCCATTTGCTGAGGAAAGTGAGTCTGGCACCAGTCTGCTGCCCGTCGCTCTTGATGTGTGCTGTCAGTATGTAGGTCATAGTTCATTATCACCGCTGTACTGGCACAAATGACCACACTCGTACTTACTGTTGGACTGGTACTACACACATATAACTAGTGTTTTATTTAAAGGTTCTTTGAGACTAACATGTCATTTTACAGCTGCTACAATTCTGTCATCCAGGTCATGTGATATACAGAGAGAGCTGTACTGTATATAACAGGCGACTTTGGATCATCAGTAACAGACAAAATGTTTGATTGAGTCTGAAGTTTATGCACAGAGACAAATGTGTTTATAAAGCATATTACTAAGAGACTAGACACAAAGTACAGATAGTAAAGATAGACACTAAATACAAGGATATATAAAGCAGAAATATAGAGCAACTCCATGTGCAAACATCGACCATCACATTACGGTCCATCTTCTGAATAAACACATAAAACTATGTTTGAGTGAAGCCCAAAGCCTTTCATTCTGGAGATGAATTGAAGTGTTTCATTGTGTTGTCACTGTTGTGATTTTAATTCAGTGTATAAAAAGGCCTACATTTCAAGAGAAAGTCTCTGCAGAACAGCAATGTCAAGAGAGGGATTTGAACCCACGACTCCATTTGGAGAGCAGACGTCCTGTACTGAGAAAGATGTTCACCTTGAGTCTGGTGCCTTAGGCCTCTGGGTCGTCCTGACAGTCTGCTCCCCCACAGTCTTGGTGTGTGCTGTCAGTATGTAGGTCATGGTCCATTATCACTTTACTGGCACAAATGACCACACTCGTACTTACTGTTGGACTGGCACCAAGCACATAGAACTAGTGCTTTATGTAAAGGTTGTTTGAGACTAACATGTCATTTTACAGCTGCAGCAATAGTAGTGTATCGAGAAGCACTAAACATAACCAATATTCAACCTTGAGTAAAGCAGCCCGTGAGACTATCTACATGCTTATAACCTGCTCAAAGCACATTATGTATAAGTCCTTGATTACTGACCCAAAGAAAGGTCACATAATAAAATGCTCTAGTTTTATGTTATTATTTTTTTTTTATGTTGTATGCTATTCTTCTGTATTGCATAGGACAAAAAAATAAATTTCTGGATTGAGAGGTGGAACGATGGCGCTTTTGGAGGAGACCAGAGCGATCCTGGCTTCTTGCCCTCGATAAGACTGTGTCCAGGGTCTTTTCACTGCAGCCCCGTATCCATGGACACTGAGCAAGAGACTATCTAAGGAGGACAAGGTGACGCTGCAGGACACAGAAGAGGGACATTTTGTCTTTTCCTCTCCTCAAACTGCCCCACACAGATCTGCTGACCCTCCCTGGCCAGGCCTCCTCTTAAACTGCACTCAGACCTTTGACTGAGACACAAGCCGAGTGTAAATGTTGCTGTAGCAAAATTTGAATTTCCCCCGATCAGTGAAATATCAGTGATATCTCTCGCTCTCTCTGCACCGTGGATCTCCCGTCTCTGCTTTCCAAACCTCCATCTGTATCTGTTGCATGCGCTGGTGTTTAAGTCTGGCTCCACTTCACAGGCTCTGGGCTTTGGGGGGTCCGGAGGAAGGAGTCTGTGGGGGACGATGATTATTCACGCTCACTCCTGCGCTCGCCACTGATCCCTCCCATCACACGAAACTATAAATATTAATACCTCTATGGCTTTGTTTTAGCGACCTGTGTGAAGATGTGAAGTACGAGTACGTGATGTTGGGAGTTGCCAGCGTACGTGCCCTGGGGGAAGGGGGAGGAGGGGGGCCAGAGGGAGGCTCCGGGGCCGATTCAGTCAAGGGCACCTCAAGGGGAAGTGCAAATGGAAGAGGTTTATAAAGCAGAGTCCCGAACAATGGAAGCACCACTGGCTGTTTTACTGCGTTAAATAGTGCGATTGTGGATTGTTTTAAGGTGGAATTGAACCTGTAGCAAGGTCGAAAGGCACAACGGCACTCAAGGGCCGCTGGGTAATGAGAGGAAATTGCATGTGGATTACTTCTATACACAGACAGCCTCTTCATACCACCTCAAGATTCAGGAGGAAAATTAGGGCAAATTTAAGAGACGTACACCACTCTTATATTTATCAAGATTCTGACAAAATGTAAGTATTTTATTCTTTTATTATTTATTATTCTTTTATTTATTATTTTTCTTTCTTTTTTTTTTTTTTTTTTAAAATCTATCTTATTTATTCAACGTTTAACTCCAGAAAATGAAATTAGAATTTTTAGGCACATCTAGTTTACTGAAATACTAAATAAGATATCTAAAAAATTTTGTATCTAATATTTCAACGAAAAGAAGTAAGACACTTAAACCTGGCTCTTTTCATATTTCTGTTTTGAACGTCCCAGATGTCAGGTTTTTTTGGCCATTTTAACTTATTTTTATATGAAAATATTGTATGATGTAATACGTTTTTTTTTTTTTTTTTACCTTTGTATAAGTAAACTATATTTTTCCACAAATAGGTTAGAGATTGTAGCATGGTGGACTATTGTAATTATGAATTATTATTAATTAGGATTAGGGTTAGGTTATTAATTATTATACTGAGTCATGAGAAATGTATTCTGTTATTTCACGAGGTTTAACACAGATGTCAGTCCTTTCTATGCACTTCACTTCTTGTAGTGGATTGAAGTATTGGGTTTTTCTTAAAGGTCCTATATGAAATTAAACTGACTCTTGTGAGCTTTCAGACATTGTCATAAAGTTGTTCAAAAACATGTGGTGAGGAAATAACTAGGGCTGGGCACGTTAACGTGTTCATTTTGTGTTAATCAATTCATTAATGCCGACAATTATTTTAACGCCATTAACGCAGTTTTTATTATTATTATTATTTATTATTATTATTATTTTTTTTTTTTATTGTAAACGTCTGTTGCTCAACTGGCTTTTATTTTGAAAAAGTCCATCGCGAGCGTTTCTTTAAGCTTGCTGTCTTTTCTTTACACTTTTTAAATTTTTTTCTGACCACGTGAGATGCAACGTGTCCGAGCTGGTCCCCGCGGCTGAGCCCGCGGCTGAGCCCGGGGCTGAGCCCGCGGCCAGGCTGGACCAGCCGTGCACTCTGAGCTTCCGCGGACTCCTAGCTCCGACCAGGCCGTGTGCTCCGGTTCACGGGTCTTTGTCTTCTCCTTCTTCCAGACACCCCTGATGCGTCCAAATCGAGGTGTCCAGTGAGGTTTTCGTCGCATTGGTCTTGCTTACATAACTCTATTACAGGGTTTCCACGAAGGCCCGGAAGATTTCGTGATATGATCCCGCCCAGATTGGCTCAGACAACTGTCAATCTCAAACTTCGTTCCAGCCACCGAAGGTTCAGCGCTGCAGGGGGAGTCACTGATTTACCCAGATACCACTGGAAGAAAAACTGTGATTGGTCCATTTCCATTCCATTATATTAACTTATAAAAGGTTATAAATAATCTTTGTCTAAGTTTATAACAATGATCTAGATATATTATTACTCATAGTAGTGTTTATTACTCACCGCATAAAAAATACTGAAAACATATATTAGTAGTACAAAAATTCATTCAATATTTTTTCTTGAGCTTTCAGAATACCTTGAAGACTCTAAAGGTTTAACTCTGAAAGAAATGCTGTTTGCACAACAAATGTGCAACTCTTTCATTTACATTTCCAATAAAAGTGTTCTATACGCTACTTTTTAATTCATTATTTGGTTTTGCATATAACATGTGATTAATCGTGATTAATCACTTGAACTCATGTAATTAATTCGATTAATATTTCAAAAAAACAGCTTAATATGGATGTGGCCCGTGTAAACTTAGTACAGAAATGCACTACTTTTTGTACAACTGTCAGCATGAAACATTCCACCAATTTAGTTCTACTTATTATGAAACTATAAAGAATTCTCAAATCGATATTTTCTGACTGCTCCTCCTCCCAAGACCGAGCTGACCTGTCCAGAGAGAGTCATCGAAAACTCCATTCAAAACAAACTCGTTTTCAAAGTGCTCCATCCTCCGGGCGCACACACATGTGACACACCAGGACTCCAAATGGGAAAAGGACAGTGCTTAGAGCCAAAATGGCCGCAGTGGCTGTAATGGGACTTTGTGATTTATAGGTGGGCGAGTGCTTCTCCATCAGAAACAACAGGCGTGACAAGGACCATTTGAAGCAGGGACAGATCGATGGGACAGTATGAGCTCCGTTTATGTCAAGAGCGCACTTTGGCTCAAGAAAAGGGGGGTGTTTATCACATTGTGGGGACTAATATGTGTGAGCTATACACACTCACATCACGGGACCTGCTTCTCTCAAACTAGTGCTGCTCACATCTGCTCATGGGTCCAGTCAAGTGGCAACGGAGGGAAACAGGGGCAGATTTTTGACATTCAAATAGTTCTTATTCAGAAACTAGAGGGACTATTGAAATAAGTAAAGTATCAGAATGTAGGAAAGAGTTACACTCCAACAGGGTCAAGTTAAACCTGTGATATTCTTTCATGTTGTTGACAAAAAATGTAAAAACTCATGTTGATAACGGAGGGAATGAAATATGCAGCACTTTTTGGGCAATAAATCCAAACAGTGATAACTCTTGGTTCTCACTTCCATATCCTTAACAAACTGGTTTGAATATTTGCTTCATATAGTTTTCTACCATATGGTACAAGATTAGGTTGAAAAACCTCTTACTTTTTGAGTCATGAGATTTTTTGATTAAGAAAGGTCATGGTAACGGAGGGAAAAGTAACGGAGGGAAAATTGTGCAAACAAGTAGAAGGTGCAGGATTTTGTATAATTTGTCGCTTTTTTCTTCTGAATACTTTAATATTACTTCAAAATGAAAGGAAACTATTTCTATAAAATATGTCAGTCCCTCCAAGCAAACTTTTATCATTTTAAATACTTTTTTTTTTTTTTAAATCATGTACCTTCATCAACAGTTCAAAGATGGAATAACACAAGATATGATGAAATACATCCATTTATTTACATGATTTGCAGGTGTTTGAAATTTGGGAAATAATTTTTGTTCCATGTTTCATACATGGTCTGTTTAAAACATATGGAACTTTAGAACCAAAAATGGTACAGAAAAAAGGTCAACAGTTTCATAAACTAGAGTACATATGTATCTGTTCAATACATTTTTATATCAGATGGATTAACTTGAATTTTTGGCCTTGCTTGTTTACTTCTGCTTGACCGGGCCCTATGTCATGTTTGATACTTACCCCAGACTGTCAGTTCCTCCTCAAGAATAAAGTCAAATCTGGCCGTTTCATTAAAATAAAGGTGTTTTCTTATGTTTGTATTCGTAGATAATGATGTGAGTTTACTTTAGGGCAGCGGTCCCCAACCTTTTTTGCGCCACTGAACAAATTAATGTCAGACAATATTTTAACGGATTTGGGCCTTTAAGGTGTGGCGGATAAATATGACAAAATAAAATGATACGACCAACATAAAAACTGTGCGTGTGTTTTTAATATAATAATAAACAATTTTAAAGACGTCTGGGTTTTTTTTTGTTTTTACATTTTGCAGCTTGTGGTTTTAATATTAGAGTTATATATCACTTGACCGAGACATAGACGGATGTAACGGAGAGAATTCGGTCATTTTTCAAGATAAAACATTGTTCAGATAGTAAATAAAATGGAAATAATGTAAGTTATTTCTTCTTTCTGTGCGAGCTGGTACCAAACAACCCACGAAACTGCAACTGTCCCTGGACCAAGGGTTGGGGACTGCTGCGTTAGGGGAGTGAGGGTAGTGATGGATTTCCGAAGTGTGACGTCATGATTTCTAACCAGGAAGCAAAATTTTCAGTCTAAAAGTTGAACAAATTGGGAAAACGAGTATGAACATTTTTACAAACATCTGAAATGTTATGATCTTAACTGTCTTTTAGTAAAGTTTGTAGTCTAACCTGACATAGGCACTTTAATTTGATTCCTACCAGAAATTTAAATCTTTTTTGGGAGTTCCTAAAAGAAAAGTTCCTAAAAAGAATAAAAATCATTCTAAAGGTGAATTTTACATTAAACAGGGGGTATCATGCAAAATCATCTATCTTATGATGTTGCTGCCTCATCAAAAACATGTCTGAAGAGATTTTAAATGTCATCCATACATGTTTCAGATGCACACACGCACACACGCACGCACGCACGCACACACACACACACACACACACACACACACACACACACACACACTGGTGGAGGACTGTTCAGGTGGAGGATAATGGTACAGACACACTTTTCTCTTTGCACTAAATTGCTTTGTTACTTTGCAAATTTGTCAAAGCAATCACAGAAATCTCTGTGGGCCCTGTGTGATTAGAATCCTACTGCTCTGCTCTGGGGAATCCACAGGGGCCGCATCCAGATCAGCTCCTCATCTCCTCCTCGTCTCCATCCTACTCCCCGCCTCTCCTAGTCTCCTCTCCTCCTCTTCTCCCTGTCTCTCCTGGTCTTCTCTGCTCATCTCGTCTGCTTATTTTGTCTCTTCCACACTCTGCACTTTTGAGTGGAGAGAGAATTCTTATACCCTGCTTAATCAACCATCCTGTGTTAAAGGGAACGTGTTTGGCCTGTACTCTTACATGTTTAAAAAAATACTACAATCACAGCTGAACCAGAGTTGCCGGGACCTTAACCTGTAGCTAGAGGACACATACAAGTTTTTTTTTCTCAGTATATGGACAGACCATGGCTCATGTGAAGCTCAGAACTTCCAAAATTCCCTCCCTGAGCTGCAGAGGCTGCACTAGCACTGACAGGACTGGTGCAGGTGTTGGGGTTTAGGGAGAGACTGTTCAGATCAGAGAGACACATTTTAGGTTTAAACACACTGGATTACAATTTTGAAACTGGCAACTCTGATGAGAGACTCATGCGAAGTTCATTTTGCTTTCTGATTGGATAATCTATTTAAACTAAAGTTATCAGACTCCCAGATTTCCCTTATTCCAGAAATGTAATCCAGTGCCACAGTGAGACCCCAAGACTTTCCCAGCAGAGAGACAAAATCTCTCCAGTATGTCCAGTGTTTTACCCGGGGCCTCCTCTGGGCAGGACACTTTCCTCATGAGGAGTCCAAGAGGCACTGGGAACAGATGCCAGGGAGTCAACTGTTCCTCTCGATGTGAAGAAGCAACGAACGAGTTCCTCACCCTGTCTCCCACCCACCTGCCCTGCACTGGAACCATATTTCAACCTCTTCTATCTGTGTTCTTGTCCTTTCTGTCAATACACAAAGATCATAACCATAAATGAAGAGAGGAACATAAAACCATTAAAAAGAGATTTGCCTCTTGACTCCTTGTCATTTACATGCAGTTTCTTCTTCATCAGAAATACATCGAGATGTTCATACATGTTTTAAAGGTGCTGTACTGTTTTTTTACTTTTCAGTAAACATCTGATTGAGTGAAAGACACGTTTAGCTCAGACACGTGTGCACAGCAGAACTGGACCAAGGATATTTCCTGTGTAAAATGTGTTCATTTTACAATAAACCCAGTGAGTCAAGTCTGGGATTTTAGTGATGTCCAAAACTGTCAGCGCACACACCCCCACCCAAGTTTGTGTTTCCCTGATTTTTGGGGACACTGCATTGATGTTGACTTGGACATTCCATAATAATAAATGTGTGTACAGATTTCAGTCCCCACAACGTGAGAAGTACTGTCCCACACCTGCACAGGAGTCGTTCTGTCAGTTCCACTGGACTCCTGCTGTCAAAACTCTCTCTGTCTCTAATCCTCCAGATTACAGCTCATTTAGAGATTACAGGCTTAATCCCACTGTGAGAGTTATTTTGATTTTGATTTTTGTGGTGACCGAGGGTTTGGCTTCACATTTTCCCACCAACCTGAGGCAAAGTTTAAGTGCACACACTGATATAGGATCTAAGCAAAAGAGCCAAGAGCCTCAAGACCTTCAAATAACTGATAGATGATGCCATTCGTCCCACAGACACTGCACAAAAAACCCCAAACCAAAACAAAACAAAACACCAACAACAACAACACTGGTGCTTCTTTCCTCAGGTTGCACTTGCAGGTCGCACTGATAAAGTGTGAGAAAGTCAGCAGGTCTGTACTTTCTGTTACCAATACAAGAGAAGTCCCATATTCAGAAGAGTCATCTTCTTAAATGTGTGACTGGATCTTCTTTGATGAAAACGTTTACCTAGTAATATAGTTTTGAGTCATTTTGGTTAAAGGTATGACCTGAGCGCCTGAGAGAGTGAGAGAGTGGCAGCAGAGCCACAGTAGCTCCTGAAATGTTCTGAAAAACTCTACCTTTTAAAGTATTTTTGTTTTCAATTTAAGATTTTATTTTATTTTTATTTACTTGATTTGTCTAATTAAACATGCACCATGTTTTTGGGTGTTTTTGTCTTTTTTTCCTTCTTGTTGGCTGGCCTCTTTGTTCTTGGCTGTGTGGCTCAGCAGAGCAGGCCTGCTGTGTATTCCAGAAAGCATCTTCTTTCACTGTCCAGGTCCCCAGCTGTTTGGAGATAAGCCTGACATTCCTGTGGAACTATGGAGGAGAAAGTGCAGAGGATGTTGCACTGGAGCAAAGAAGAAGGAAATTCAAGCCTGCGGTTGGGTCAATCCTGATGGGAAATGTACGGCCGCTGAGAAATTAGACGGATGGACTGTGTGTGCTTGTTAGGACCCAGAGGCTGTCGACAGTACCATGGCTTCTTACAAACTTCCTGGACAAAAGTGCATCTGTGCATACGGACAGAGACACTCTCCTTAGTGGTCAGACGGAGGGTGGTGGGATTGCTGTTTGGTGAGGCCAATCACCAGCCATCTGAAGGATCTACTCAACCTCTGGAGACAAGGACCTGGTGAAGAAGATACAGCAACAGCCGAAGGTCCAGTTCAGGCAAAGGTAAGAACTATGGGAGGAAGTTGGAGGTAAAACTCTTAACAGAACAACACCAGGGACGTGTGGAAGGGGATGACGGCCACCACAGGTTTCAACACCAAATCAAAGCAGCAGGACAATAGCTCAGACAGGTCAGATCCACTCAATTTGCATTTTAATCATTTTTCATCCCCTGGCACCCCCTCTCTACTCCTCTCAGACGCCCAATCCACACTTCACCACAGCCCACTCAAACGGCCAATCATCAGCCCACCTCTGCTCCTCCCACACCTACCCCCACCCCCACAGAGGAACCCAACCCAGCATCTTTGTCTCCTGAGCAGGTGAGAAGACAGCTGGAGAAAGTTTATCAAAACAAGTCTCCTGGACCAGACCAAATCACCCCCGTGTGCTGAGGACATACCTGTTGAAATCCTGCACTTCATTTTCACCCTGAAGCTTAAAAGGATACTGGTGCTATGGAGACCTCCTGTAGCGTGCCAGTGCTCAAGAAGCCTTTTCCATCCTGGACTCGATGACAGATTAGTTGCTTTGATGTCGCATGTCATGAAAGTATTTGAGAGACTTGTTCTGGCTCAGCTCAGACCCCTGGTGGTTCCATGCCTAGATCCTCTACAATTGGCCTACCAGGCTCATATTGTTGTTAATGATGTGGTCATTTATCATCTGCAGCTGGCTCCTCGCACCTGGATGGTCTTAAGGTTCTGTGAGGAAATTGTTTTTCAATTTCTCTACTGCCTTTAACACAATCCAGCTCTTTCTGATGAGTGAGAAGCTGCTCAGGATGGCGTCAGCGCCTCATTGTCTTCTGGATTACTGACTACCTGTCAGGCAGACCAAAGTACATGTGACTGGGGAGCATCCTGTCTGATACTGTGGTCAGTAAACTAAGAACTCCATAGGGTACAGTCCTATCTCCATTTTTCTGATTTCCAGTACAGCTCCGGGTCCTGTCTCCTGCAAAAGTTCTCTGATGGCTCTGCAGTGGTTGGTGTATCAGAGATGACAGGAGGACAGGACAGGAGCTGGAGGACAGGACACTGATTGCAGATTATGTGGAGTGGTCCCAGGCAAATCATCTGCTCCTGAACATCGACCATCCAGGGCCGATGGATCATGACGTGGAAATAGTGACTGCTACAGCTACAACTACAACTGTAATCCTAGAAAAGCATGAGGAGACTCTACTTCATGAGTTTGTCTAAGTCTAAGTACCAGCCTGTATCTTTAAATCCCTAATCCCTACACCTTTAATTTTCCCATGTATGTATTTGGAAAAAAAAAAAAAAAAAAAGTCTTGCCTTAGTACTGATACATGACATGTGCCGCTCTTGAGGTCAAAATTAGATTTTACTATCTCCATCTAATTATAAAACATTTTATTGTCCAATAATCAGTGCACTATTAGCATGCTAGTTGTTGTTAGCATTACTGCAATGGCAAAACTCAGTTTTGATCTGTGAAAGCTGTGAATAATTGGGATGATCAGAATGCATAAAGTCAGTGAAAAATCATTTTGGACCACTGCAAACATTTAAAATATCACACTTGACATTCTACCTGTACTTCTGTTTGTCTGTTACTTTATTCTACCTGTACTTCACTTGTGTCTGTTACTTTATTCTACCTGTACTTCTGTTTGTCTGTTACTTTATTCTACCTGTACTTCACTTGTGTCTGTTACTTTATTCTACCTGTACTTCTGTTTGTCTGTTACTTTATTCTACCTGTACTTCACTTGTGTCTGTTACTTTATTCTACCTGTACTTCTGTTTGTCTGTTACTTTATTCTACCTGTACTTCACTTCTGTCTGTTACTTTATTCTACCTTCCCCTCCCCCAGAGAATAAGTCAGCAGCACCACCTCCCCCAGAGAATGAGTCAGCAACACCACCACCACCTCCCCCAGCGCCACCAGCACCACCCATCACCTCCGCTGCCCACAGACCAGCCTGGAGTCCCCATTGCTACATCTACTCCATCAACAGACTCTTCACTCTCCTTCTCCTCCCCACCTTCACCCATGGCACTGCCCAACCATCTAGAAAGCCTCATCAGATCGGGAATCAAGATGGTTCCTCTCACACCTAATATAGCACAGGTCAAGGGTTCTGACATCAACTATGTTGAACTCTCCCCCATACAAAACTGTGCCTGTTTCACCACCAGAGACTCTCTCAGCTCTCCCCTCACCCAAACCTCCCCCTACTCCACCTCCTCGGCCCTCACCTGGTCACTCACCGAAACTCTCCCCTGCTCGCCCTCCCCCGCCTTTCCCCAGAGCTGTTATCACCAAGAGCTGGACGCACAGGGCCTCTGCTGTCCCAGGACATACAGTCATGATAAAGGTAATATTAGGCTGGGGCCCTGCGATGGAGCTTTTATCTCCAGTTACAACACGTAGACGGAATAAAAGAAGGACAGTTAGAATGTCTAATCAGAGACATTTAGTTCACATTCCCTGTAAGAAGATAACACCCAGTCCTACTGAAACTAATCAGAAACTTGCTGTGCTCAATGTCAGATCTTTATGTAACAAATCATTTCTAATTCCTGATTTTATTTCTTCTTTTAATCTTGACTTTATGTTTTTAACTGAAACATGGCTTGACAAAAACACAGGTCATGCAGTGCTAGTGGAATCAACCCCTCCCAACTTCAAATTTGAATCTGAAACACGAGCAAATAAAAAGGGTGGAGGAGTGTGTGCATTTTTTAGAGATCATTTGGTTACACACAGGTTGTCATTTGGGGTGTTTTCATCATTTGAGTATGTTTCCTTCAAAATGGAGCTAAAAAACAATCACCGTCCAGACTCTACATAGTCATATACAAACCTCCTCAGCACTGTCAAAGTTTTATTGATGATTTTACTGAGATGCTTTCAGTTGTTTGCACAGACTTTGATGGTTTAGTCATTACAGGTGATTTTAATGTACATGTGGATAATGTGTGTGACAAAAATACCAAAGAGCTTAATGTTGTGTCCTTGAAACTTTTGGTCTGACTCAGCATGTCAGTGAGCCCACTCACAACAGAGGGCACACTCTGGACCTGCTCATTACAAAGGGTGTAAATATTTCAAATGTCAGTGTGGTTGATGTTGCTCTGTCTGATCATTTCTGTGTCTTCTTTGACCTGTCTGTTATTCCCAAACCACCGGCTGCTCCTACAGTTGTTCGAAGGAGACACATAAATGATAACACAGGTGCACTGTTCATGGAAATGATACATTTTGAAATTGCCTCATGTTCTAATGTTGATGATGTGTTGAACTCTGTGACTTTGAGTGTTTTGAATGTTCTGGATGCCATCGCCCCGATAAAGGTTAAAATGGTTAAAGAGGCAAAAAGCTCCGTGGAGGAATGATGACTCAGTCAGAGCACAGAAAAGGGAGTGCCGGAAGGCTGAGCGGAAATGGCGCAAGTCAAACCTCCAGGTTCATTATGAGATTTACAGAGGAACAATGCATATGTACAACTACACTTTGAGTAAAACAAGAGAGAAGTATTTTTCGGACATTATTGGTAATTGCAGTAACAACTCTCGTGTCCTTTTTGTAACAGTGAACAAATTAACAAACCCTCCAGCTCAACTGCCACTAGAACTAATTTCCACATCTAAATGTAATGAGTTTGCAGTTTTCTTTAATGACAAAGTTCAGGGCATCAAAAATGCCATCAATTCCACAACACAAATAACAAGCATGCAGCCACAGAGACACTTAGAGCTGAATCACTTTGCACCTGTAACTGACAAAACTGTTTTAGAGATCGTTACCAGTCTGAGTTCATCTACTTGCTGCCTGGACATGTTACCCACTAGATTTCTAAAGTCTGTCCTCAACAGTTTACTTTCACCACTCACTCACATAGTAAACATGTCACTTCAATCTGGAACATTCCCAAACGCGTTGAAAACTGCGGTCATTAAGCCTCTCCTAAAGAAGAGCAGTCTTGATGCCACAGTACTGAACAATTTCCGACCCATCTCAAATCTGCCGTTTTTTGGCAAAGTCCTTGAAAAAGCTGTTTACCAACAGCTTACGAACTTTCTCCAAATGAACAACTCCTTTGATGTTTTCCAGTCAGGTTTTAGAGCCTCCACAGCACTGAGACTGCTCTTATCAAGGTGACAAATGACATCCGCCTGAACACTGATGCAGGCAAAGTCTCAGTCTTGATCCTGTTAGATCTGAGTGCTGCTTTTGACACTGTCGATCATGGGATCCTCTTACAGAGACTAGAGGACTGGGTGGGGCATCTCTGGTACTGTACTAAACTGGTTCAAGTCCTATCTAGAAGACAGGAAGTATTTTGTTGAAATTGGAAACTGTGTCTCAGATCACATGGCCCTGACCTGTGGGGTGCCTCAGGGGTCAATCCTGGGCCCCCTGTTGTTCAATCTCTACATGCTGCCATTAGGTCAGTTAATAAGCAGCAATAACGTGTCGTACCACAATTATGCAGACGACACTCAGATCTACGTCTCTCTGGCAGCAGGAGACTATGGACCAGTGGAGTCACTTGGTCATTGCATCCAACAGATCAGTGTGTGGATGCAAAACAACTTTCTCCAGCTAAACTCTGACAAGACTGAAGTCATAGTGTTTGGTCCACAAAAACAAAGGGACAGTGTCAGCAGTCACCTCCAGTCTCTCTCTCTAAAACCTTCAAATCAGGCAAGAAATCTCGGGGTAATAATGGACTCAGACTTGAACTTTAACAGCCACATCAAATCAATAACATCTGCAGCCTTTTACCATCTAAAAAACATAGCAAAAATCAAAGGTTTACTGTCTAAATCAGACTTGGAGAAACGTATCCATGCGTTTGTCTCCAGTAGGTTAGATACTGTAATGTTCTGCTCACTGGTCTCTCCAAACGAGCTGTGAGACGCTGCAGAACATCCAGAACGCTGCAGCTCGGGTCCTGACTCGAACTAGGAAGTACGAGCACATAAGTCCTGTGCTCAGGTCTCTGCACTGGCTCCTGTGGCTCAGAGAATAGACTTTAAAGCAGCTCTGCTTGTGTACAAGTGTCTCCATGGCCGAGCACCAAAGTCCATCTGTGACATGTTAGTGTCATATGAACATCTCACACTCTGAGGAGCTCAGGGACCGGCCTCCTGCTGGTGCCCAGAGTCACGACTAAACAAGGGGAGTCAGAGTTTCAGGTTCATGCAGCTAAAACCTGGAACAGTCTGAACATGTGAGACAGACTCTTCTGTGACGCTGTTTAAATCCAGGCTCAAAACATTTCTGTTTAACTGTGCAAATAACTGAAAGGTTTTCATTCTGCACTCTTCTCTCCAATTTATGTCTCTCTTTTTTAATTTTAATCTTCATGATTATTTATGTTTTGATTTGTTTTTATTATGATTTTAATGTATTTCTTATTCTGTAAAGCACTTTGAATTACTTTGTGTACGAATTGTGCTGTACAAATAAACTTGCCTTGCCTTGCCTGTACTTCTGTTTTGTCTGTTACTTTATTCTACCTGTACTTCACTTCTGTCTGTTACTTTATTCTACCTGTACTTCACTTCTGTTTGCTGCTTTCCTCCGTCTCCCTCCAATCGTGCCAGACAATGGGAATTGTTTTCTCATCCCGCTCCCCGCCGAGTCGGAACACACACATTATCCAGTCGACGGGAATTCTCTTTGTACCCCGTCTCCTGTGGAAGCCTTTGATTTTCTGTCAGCCTGACCCCATCTCCGCACGATTACCACCAAACCAGCACCAAAACAAACCAGGGCTGCTCCAAATATGGCCAGAGAAATAGAAGACTTGTGCTACTTTTTTTTTTGTTTCTGGAAAAAAAGCTGATGCCCTGACGGATTTTTCCATCTTCTCTGTTGTCGCGCCATCTCCTCTCATCTGAGCCGTGATTGGTGATGAGATTGGAGAGAGGAGAGGGAGGAAAAGCAATGTTCCACAAGACTACACTTTGATTACCCCAAATAAATCTCTATTAAAGAAATGCCAAGTACGTAATTAGGCAGTGGAATAAGGAGCGTATGGTGAGATGAACGCATAAACTAAAGGCTAGAAGCATGGAGGTGTGTAGTCAAATGATTGGGATTGGGACTGTATGCAAGATTTTATAATTTACATTTCATAAACGTGACCTATTTGTGTCCCCAGGTACCAGGTAAACATGTTCAAATCTAATTCCGCTTACTGATAACAGTTTGAAGATCCATTTATTCTTAGTTACAAAAAGATTGAACATGATGGCCAAGTTGTTTCTGTTACAATGTGGTGTTTTTTTTCAAGATAATTCACCAATCATGAAGCAGAATGAGTCTCACATGAGGCTCTCATTTGGGGTTCTGAAGGGTCTGTATGTAAGCTTCATTTGACTGTAGAGTGTACAGCCCGTGCTCTTCTTGGTTTTAAATAAGGGTCTAAAATCATGAGTGTACATGGGTTACCAGTAGAGATGCATGGGTATTTGTATATATAATATCGAACTGTTCGATACGAGTGTCACGATTTGAAACATGTGTCCCTCCATGTGCTCCATCTTATCATTTATTTTAGTCCAAAAAGGAAACAGTTAATGTTCTCATGTGCTCATTACTTTGTTTATTTTGTACAATCATAATGATAAACTTTGTGCCTTCTTCATTACTATTATTAGTTTGTACGACCATAAACGAAAACAGAAAATCCCCAAATTTTTTATTCTCATTACTGTTTATTTTGTACAATCATAAACAATAAACTTTGTGCCTACAATAACATTATTATTAGTATGTGCGACCATAAACGAGAATATGTTTCTGCATGTGTGTACAGTATATGTGTGTTATGTATGTTTTTGTTTATATGTGTGTATATTTCTGCATAATGACAGGTATCCACTCCAAAGGTGATATTAAAAAAAAAAAAAATAAAAATGTGAACCACGCGTGATTATGTAAAACAACTGGGGTAGGACTCCATAAGTTTTTTCAGTTTTATCCTGCTCCTTTTGAGCACCAGGTCCCAAATATGTTCATGTACATATCACTATTTTTGTTATTGTTTTTTGAATTTTGCCCAAACAAATAAATAAATAAAATGAAATGAAATGTGGCGTCCTCCCCAGATCGTAGCCTGATTCATCAGACGGTGTCACTTCGTTTCACTTCATAGAAACCGTCTGACCTTTCAGTGTCAGGATTCATTTGCTTGACAGTAGGCTGGTACTTTTTATCATTTAACCAGTCACTGCTATTTGGTCATGACGTATATAATGCACCGCTAACAGGGCTAACTGGTATATTAAGCTTTTCCCAAATCCAGTAGGAAGAAGGACAATAACATATTTCCCCTTCATTCAATTCATTCTCTTTGTTCCAGCTTTAAATCCTCGATCTCGGGAATCGTTGACAACACTGAATATAAGGCTCTTCACTGATTGGCTGGTGCCCGAACTTTTTTGCGACCCGTCTAGTGTATTCTGATTCCTGACCTAGTCACTGGAGAGAAATGAAATTGAGAGGAGAGACTAGGTGGTCCCAGCCTGACTACCCAGATGCAGCAAGTAAACAGCAATATTCTGCTATTTTATGTACATAGACCCAGAAATGACAAAAATCTGAACTTTTAAATGCTCTAAAACCACTTTTGGCTTTAATGGCATTAACCGGGTTGCTCGGGCCTTTCTGTGTGGAGTCTGCATGTTTCTCCTCATGTCTTGATTGGTTTCCATCTGGTGCTCCGGTTTCTCCCATCAACCCAAAACATGCTACACAGATCTCCAGGAAGAACAGCCTATAGTAAATGGAGACTGATTAAATACAATCAATCAATTAAAATACTGTCCCACTTTAACTGTATGTTTACTGTAGTGTTAAACTTGTTTATGCTGTTGTAATGCGACCTTCAGTGTCCAGAAAGGCACCTAATAAATACATAAATGTGTTTATTATTATTGTTATTATTATTATGATTAATCAGAGGTGCTTGTATAATCTAGGGTTAAAAATTGTTAAAATTGAGAAGGAGTAAAGTTGATAGAAAATGACCATATTAAAACTGACTGTATAACCCTGTAAATACAAAAACAAACAGTGACTAAGAGAGTGAGCTGGAACATCATCAAAAGAGACCAGAGTTCAAGGGATGAGGAAGGTCAATTTATAAAAAAGGAGCAAAGTCTAACTCCTCACTGGGGTCAAGAAGAGAAGTAGTGATCTCTTCTGATCAATCACCTCTACTGCTGTGACTTAGAGGTCATTGGTATTTGTGTGGGTCATAGTTTTAAAGTGTTTGGCTCTGGCGTTATCCACGTTCTGAGTTGTGATTTTGTATTTGTGTGATAAATCTTTCTATGAGTTTCCCTTTGGTTCGGTCTGTGTAGAAGCAGCTGCAGACACAAGTCTGTATATTACATATGGAGAGTTCTGTGGCAGTATGGACTGTACTTATCTTGGCCAGCAGATGGCGCACCCCCTACTATAAATACCTCAGTCTAGACACTCTTTCTCTGTTCTCACCTATATCTGTTTGCTGGTGGCTGGGCCCAGGTATGGGTCAGTTGTGTGTCCATCTCTGCAGGGCCACGTAAACTGTTCTCTCCAAATTCATATAATCTCTAGTTTTCCAGTTACCAATGTAAATTAATTCTTAGTGCCGCGAGGTGACAAGAAGCCCCCACACCGCCCCACGTCACCATCACGGCGCCCCATTTGATGTGTGGGGCTGTGTTTGTCATGTTCCCCGCTGGGCTCGTCTGTGTAGCTGATTCTGGGCAGTTGGGGTCATGAGGAAATGACTCGCTGTGGGATGACGAGGGGCACGGTCCTCGCCGTAGATCTCACCAGGTTAAACTATAATGAAATCTAATAAACATTTAAGTCCAGGTGTGGGGTCGTCACTGATGGGAGCTGCTGTCTTGCCTTTGCCTTTTGCTTTTGCCATGGTCTTCATTGCTTTTTAACCTGAATGTGAACTGGAACAATTTATTTGGAACCATTGGACTGAACAACAATTACCCGACTGAAGTGTTAACTGTGCAACAAAGTGCATGAAACAACTGAATATGTGAACGTGAAACAGAACTCAAAATTTAAGAGCATTTAAGTGAATAAATGTGAACTTATTTAAATGGAACTGCCTCGTCGTCAATGGACAAACCTGAGTGTCTAATTTAATTTAATTTCATCTTTCTTATTGTATTTATTGTCTGGACTGTGCCTTGTTGTTTTATTTTCTTTAGTTTATTTAGTTTAGCATTATATTTCATTACTCCACCTCTCACCTCGCCACAGTTAGAGTTAGCTGGGATATTGGGACAATCTGTGTCACACTGATTTTGGAAAAGATAAATAGTTCATTTTTACCCATTTGCAGTGGAGTTTTTCTTCACTAATCTTATGTATTTTGAGTATCATAATTATTCACCATAATTACTTTTTAAGTGCTTTTTGTAACTTCCAGAGACCAGAGCAGAATTTTGTGTGTGTGTGTATATATATTTAGCTCAAATACATGGAAGAACTGAAAGCTCAAAATCGCCTCAAAATGATTTTGTTTCATATGTGTTCATATAATTTGGGAGTTAATGTATGTTTCATCTGTGTTCATATTAGCTGCGGTAACCAGGATGGTGGCAGGTGGCCTAAAAACAATTTTGCACTTCTCTTTTTCTCTTTTAAGTTATATCCAGTTTGAAGAGCGTGAATAATGCATGATATAAGAGCTCAACCAAAACACAGTCCCTCCTCTCCATTGTGTGTGATGGTGCTTCATTAGCAGGCGCCTCACTCCTGTCTGCATACATATGAGGATCCACCGCAGCAGTCTCAGCATTAGCATGGAGGGCCCAGGTGGCAGCATCCAAGGACATCGAGAAGTCAGTTAATTAGGATGTGTGTGTGAAAAACAACAGCACCGGTGCCAGGGACCCACCAACCAACCGGCCCCGACACACCACTGCCCGCAATGTTTATGTCCCAGCGCTGCCAATATGTCCAGAAGGCACCAGCTCAAAGTTTGTCGGCTTTAGAGACATTTATTCAGCTGGGTGGAGAATAATAAAACCTGATTGTTTATTTGAGAAGTATTCTAACATGTGTCTGAAGAGGACATTTTAAAGCAGCTTATTAAGCAAAATTGACTTTCTAGAGCTTTAATCATGTTATAAATGACCCGATGAAAACTGAACATCCAGAAAATTCTAATGTTGCATCTGAATCAAAAACAGAGCTGGAGTTGTGTTTTGTTTCATTTACACATGTTTGACACACAAACATGTTCTTCACGCTCTGTTCCACTTTGTGATGTCATGTGGCAGTACAGGAAGTGCGCCACTGTGTTTTTAAACTCCACACACTTTCACTAGGATCATTTGGATCATTCTAACCCTGGAATTTCCAATCGCTACTGAACTAAAGGTAAAAGGAGCTGAGAACTTGAAAACTACTGCTCCTGACAGACAGTCAGACTCTAGAGATAAAAGAATGACTGGGGGCCCTTCTCAGATACGGTGCCCTGTTCAGTTTGAGTCGTCTGTATATCGAAAGATCCAGCTCTGCTCAACTTCTGTACAGTTTATTCACTTTTTGTGAGCTACTTAAACCTCAGCCAAGCCATGGGTGTTCAGTTGTAGCTCTATTATATTCTGAAAGTACTCCTCTTCTTCAGGTACTCGAGTATTTTATGGTCTTTTTCTCCCAGTGATCTACAAACTGAAAAACAAACCTATTATTGCATATTTTTGTTTTTGTTACATATATACGAAACACTCAAAAGACTCTGTGTTTTGTTTTAAACGAGCAAGTTCCTGCATCAAGTTTTGGGTGTGTCTCACAGAAGTGTCTCACAGAAGTGTCTCACAGAAGTGTCTCACAGAAGTGTCTCACAGAAGTGTCTCACAGAAGTGTCTCACAGAAGTGTTGTGGAGACACTGGATCTCTTTGTTAGCAGTGATCTGATGTTGTAGCTTACACTCCGGATCTTGTGACATACAAGATACAAGACACAAAATACAAGACACCTTTAACCTCTTTGAGTTTGTGAAACCTCATGACTGGCACTTGTAAGTTCCTGCTTCAGTATTTCAGATTTCTCCCTTACAGATTGTAGAGATAATGTCTCTCGTTGCAGACAGACCTGCTCATCCACTTCAGCTTTTATTATTGTCAATAGTTTCAGAGCTTTTAAACCTCACAGCTCTGCTCAGGAGCAGAGGAAGACTCCTGAACCTCCTGCATGCTCTCGACAGGCTGGCTCTGGAGCGCCCCCTGTTAGTACTGGGCCTCTGAGCAGAATCTACTGTAGGTCAAAGGGGCTCTTCGTAGAAGAGGACGTCATCCTCCAGTGTGAATTCAAAGCAGAGCTTCATTCTGCTGGGTAAGTGTGTGTCTGTCAGTCTTGGGATCAGCAATGAGCTTCAGATGTGGCTGGTTTTTCATGTATACTGAAATGATCTTGAAGATGCCATCACAATTCTGAATGGAATGTAATTTGGAATTTTAACACTGAGTGGTGATTATTTTAGCAAACATGTCACTTAAAATGATGCAGGAATTAGAAAAGAGCAGAAATGTTCTAACTGTAGGATCTGTTCTTCAGAACATTTTCAGTTAAGAAAACATTTTGTGAATGCCAAACATTTTCCTAAGAAAGCCCAGTAAGCCTTTTCTATTCTTTAATCAGCTTATTTAAATAAATCTTTTAATTATACCAGGCCTCGTGTTTGTCTGACATATTGTAAACAGCCTAAGGTAAAACACTGTGATGCCAGTTGAAATTTAAATACAGTTTTTAATTAAATATTGTAAAACTTTTTCCTCCCACCTGGCTCAGAGTGGCTCCTTCCCTCCTGACAGCTGCTCTGCCCACTCACGTGGACAGGAGCTGGAGCGTCGCCAGGACCCCAGCGTGGTGATGTGTTGAGTGGGCGCACAGGTCAGCCACGCTCTGAGAAATGGAGGCAGGGGGCACAGTTGTGTGACACGGGGATATTTCAGCTGTAAATGACCTTTGACCTTCGGGATTGCACAGCGCGTCCGCACACAGCCGCACACAGAGCTGGACGGCTTTCAAGTCCGCTCCAAATATAGACAGGCCAATTATCCTGGAAATGTGACCTGGGAAAATGAAGGAATCGTGCGTTGTAATCTCAAGGTGAGGCGGAACGGTGATCAGTCACTATGTTAATAACTGTTATCGGCGGAAAGAGCGTGTTGACAAAAGACGATTTAAAAGTGCCAATTTATCTCTGGTTAAAGGAGCACTGTGTCACTTTTCAGACAGGAGGGGAAGGGATGGTGGTCTCCATGGCATGGTGACTGCTGGGACTGATGTGACTGATGTGACTGACACCTGGAAACCCATATCCACATCTTGTAGGATTATCAGAAGTATTGGAAATCAGATAGTAATCGATACTATAGGTATTGAGATTCAAGAAAGTCACAGGACAATGAGCCTTTCCTGAATAGCTTAAGAATGATTTTGAGCTGTATCAGAACAAGTATAAGAGCACATAGACTAGTGTACACTAGGGGGACCAGATTTTCAAATAAAATAATAATAATAAAAAATTAAAGCAGCAAGCGGCGTCGAACGGCCCTCGCCTGCCGCAAACGCCGCGCCCGCAAACACTGCGCCTGCGAATGGTGCGCCCCGCCAACACCATACCCTAAACGCCGTGCCCACAAATTCTATTCATGTACTATGTCATTAAATGACATAGTACGTTTTAAATGTTCTTTGCGCCCCCTGCTGGCCAACCTTGAAAAATGTCAGTAATATATGATTTTGCTTCTAGTCATTAATAGAATTGAATTCCCAAATTTTGTACAAATCCGACAATGTTGACGTTTCATGTCTATGGTAGGGGGCGCTATAGTGTTCACTTTTCATATGGTTTATAATTAGTTATTCAAATTTCAGCATGATCGGACTAAGCATGTGCGTGTAATATATTATTTTCTATTTTTGGGAGGAGTTTTAGCGCCCCTGCTGGCCAACAGTGAAAAATTCGCCATGTCCAAAATATACTTTTTTGCTCATCATTATGCATAGAATTTAATTCCCAAATTTGGTGCAGATCTGATAATGTTGATGTTTCATGTCTATGGTAGGGGGCGCTATAGTGTTTTTTCATATGTTTTATAGTGTATTATATTCAGACTGAGATCACACATTAGTGATTCAAATTTCAGCATGATCGGACTAAGTCTGTGCGAACAGGAGCAAATAATGTATTTTGACTTTTCGAGGTGGCGCTGTGTCGCCATTTTTTTATGTCCGTGCACGAAACCTATATTTTATCAAATTTTTCACCACTTCTGAATTTTGGGCAAAGTTTGGTGAGTTTTTGAACGTGTTTAGGGGGTCAAATTAGGGTTTAAAGAGCAGAATAATAATAATAAAAAAATAAATAAAAATAATAATAATAATTTGAGCAAAAACAATATATCCGAAAACATTAGAACAACATATTATACGTTTTTTGAAAGCTCTCGACCTTCCCCACGTCACCGTGGGGTCATTGGTGAGTGACGGGCACTGACGCGCTCGTCATTCACCATCTCGTCGAGGTCACCCATCGCCTTCCATTGACTTCCATTCATTTTAGCAGTAGTAAATATGAGCCAGGCCTTGGGCGTGGGTTACTGGGATACTGCTGTTGGTGCCGGGGGCGACCGTGGACATAGTTGCATGTCGTCTTGTCATTCGGACATGCGCACATCGCTCCCCATTCGCTCCGCTGAGCGGAAGCAATAGGCCCTACGCCCTGTCGGGGCTCGGGCCTAAAAAAAAGGGACATTGCTGGTTTTTGGTGGTTGGTAATATTAAAATAGTGAAACAAGTGGATAATTAAGGAAAACTGTTCTGCACTTGGCACTAATGTGAGTGAGTATAGCCACATTTTCTTTGTGTTTTGGTCATTTTTAAGCAGCTTTTATGTATTTTGCCTAAACAAATGACAATTTATGTCTCTCTTCACTGTCGGCAGGGATCAGACTGTTCAAAAATAGGGACATCTGGGACATTTCTTTTATAAAACTGGGACAAATCACTGGTTTTGGACAAATCCACTGGGACAGGGGACACAGGGCTCAAAACTGAAACTGTCCTGGGTAAATAGAGTCGTCTGTTCACCCTAGTATAGAGGCTTTGCACCGTGATGTGACCCCTATAGCAATGGTACCTACGCCACCATGACACTGGACACACTATGTCATTGACTTCAGCAGCATCGGAGAAACATGGGCAGGTTTTGTTGTGTATTTGGTTGTTCTAGACTCTCTGAAAGGAATAAAACAAATCGTTTCTTCACTGTTCCTCTGGAAATGACTCATCAGGATCAAACAAGGGAATTATCAAAAAAAAAAGCAGATTATAGCTAGCAAAAATAAACCATGAAGAGATTTCCAATGTTACCACCAAGACACCTGAAGTTTCATCAAGGTATTTGCTATTTAAATTGTTTCATAGCTTATTTAATGAAAGAAGCACATTTACTGAACTCAAATTTCCTTAATTTATCCAGAAAAACCTGCACTAGTTTACAATTCAACGAACCCACACTGGGCTCCTGTGATCAACATGGCGCATGAGTCAAAGAGTCTCTGAGCCGAACCTCGAAAAAATCCGCCATGAAAAGATCCTCGCGAACGTTAGAAAGATCCGCTCACAAAAAGTGATTAATTCTAGAAGACATAGTTGTGGATAAACAAGATAATAAAGAAAACATGGGTCCTACGACGAGTGACATGTTTATATGTGCAC